>NC_073400.1:718865-876365 GCF_028641065.1 Leucoraja erinaceus | reverse complement strand
GTTACCTCTCAGATTCCTATTAATTCTTTTTCCCCTTCACCTTAAACCTATGGCCTCTGGCCCTTGATTCACCTACTCTGGGCAAGAGACTGTGCATCTACCTGATCTATTTCTCTCATGATTTTATACACCGCAATAAGATCACCGCTCATCCTCCTGTATTCCAAGGAATATAGACCCAGCCTACTCAAACTCGCCCTATAGCCTAGACCCTCTGGCCGCAGCAACATCCTTGTAAATCTTCACTGTACCCTTTCCAGCTTGACAACATCTTTCCGATAACATGACGCCTAGAACTGAACACGATATTCTAAATGTGGCCTCACAAACGTCGTGTACATCTGCAACATGACCTCCTAACTTCTATACTCAATACTCTGACTGTTGAAGGTCAATGTGCCAAAAGCTTTTTTGACCACTCTACCAACCTGCGACTCGACCTTCAAGGAACCATGCACCTGTACTCCCAGATCCTGCTGCTCTACAACACTCCTCAGAGCCCGACCATTCACTGTGTAGGTCCTGCACATGTTAAACATCCCAAAATGCAACAACTCACATTTCTCTGTATTAAATTCCATCAACCATTCCTCAGCCCACCTGGCCAATCGATCAAGATCTTGTGCAATTTTTTCACAACCATCTTCACTATCTGCAGAGGTACCCACTTTTGTATCATCGGCAAATTTGCTAATTTTGCCGTGTATGTTTTCATCCAAATCATTGATATTAAATCCAAACTGTAATGGTAACAGTAAACTGAACCCTGAGGCACACTAGTCACCGACCTCCAGTCCGGGAAGCAACCTTCCACCATCACCCTCTGCTTCCTTCCATTAAGCCAATTTTCTATCCATTCAGGTATCACTCCTTGGATCCCATGCGATGTAACCTTCCAGTCATTTATAAACTATTAATAAATTGCCAAACACAAATAAAAGCTAAATCCTTTATAGAATTTTTGGTACATGTGTTCAAAACATAAAAATGATCTGCTGAAGTCAGAACAAGTTTATTGACATTGTTTATTAACACGTACGGTGAGATACAGGTGCATTGAAAATCTTACTTGTAGCAGCTGCACAAGCAAAGGTAACAACAAAAGTACAACTCAAAGGTAATATTTATACATAAATTGCATGGAAATTCTAGAAAGGTTGTTCAAAAAAAAAGGCATTGGAATAATGCACGATTTAAAACAAAAAGTTCTATTAATGTTCTATTAGGGTTGTGCAGGTTGGTTCGAGAGCCTGATAGTTGTAAAAAAGTGTCACTTCCTCAACCTGGTGGTGTGGGACTTCAGGCCAACAGCAGCAGTGAGAAGAGAGAATGGCCTGGTAGATGGGGATCCTCGTTGATAGATGCCACTTTCTTGAGGCAGCCTCTCATGCAGATGTTTTAAATGGTGGGGAAGGCTATGCCCATGATGAATCAAATAAAACAAAGTGTTGTTTTAAGGAATGATTAGTGGGAATGGTTACAGAATAAGTGCTTCTCGGCAAATCCTTCTTTGTTTCTGTGATCAGGCTCTGACTGAGTCGAGAGGAATGTATCTGCAATCATTTGTTACAAAAGTATATGAACCAGTGAACACAAATGGAACCCATTTGCTTGGATTGTTAGTTACAGGATGTAGATGGGAAAGCAGATGCAATGTTCATAGTTGGAGGCATTTTACATGGTAAATGGTAGCGAATTAGATATAGATATGCCATTTATTGTCACTATACATGTACAGTGAAACTGAAAGCTGCTCGTACTCAGTGCAACATACAATTTTACACAAAAAACAAGAAACAGAAAAACAAAACAGAAGGGAGATGGGGGGGGGGGGGGGGGAATAGGTGCTTCTACGGCGCTACATACATCTATACATTTCAGATGGAAGTCAGGTTGGGCGGTGTAGTCAGTGCATGAGTCGATTTGAATTTATGGAATATAATTCTCGGGAAGCATCATTCCTGAGTTGTTTGACAAAAGATGCACCTATAGAAGAGGGCAGCAGGTGAACACAAACGCAGGAAGCTGTCTTTGGTGATCTTTTTGCCCTTAAGGCAGCGGGAGGTGTTAGATGTCAGGATGTAGGGAGGGAAAGGGCATGCGCTGTCCTGGTTACCCTAGTCCCTGTCTGCCATGGTGCAGCTGCCATACCATGCTGTAATGCAGTATGTCAGCAGGCTCTCGATGGACGAGCGGTAGAAGGTCAGCAGCAGTTGAGGAATGCAGTTGAACAGAGGGATCTAGGAATAACTGTGCATAGTTCCCTGAAGGTGGAATCTCATGTAGTAGGTAGTAAAGAAAGCTTTTGGTGTGCTGGCCTTTATAAATCAGAGCATTGAGTATAGAAGTTGGGATGTAATGTTAAAATTGTACAAGGCATTGGTGAGGCCAATTCTGGAGTATGGTGTACAATTCTGGTCGCCAAATTATAGGAAAGATGTCAACAAAATAGAGAGAGTACAGAGGAGATTTACTAGAATGTTGCCTGGGTTTCAGCAACTAAGTTACAGAGAAAGGTTGAATAAGTTAGGGCTTTATTCTTTGGAGCGCAGATGGTTAAGGGGGGCCTTGATAGAGGTCTTTAAAATGATGAGAGGGATAGACAGAGTTGATGTGGATATGCGTTTTCCATTGAGAGTAGGGAAGATTCAAACAAGAGGATATGATTTGGGAATTAAGGGACAAAAGTTTAGGGGCAACATGGGGGGGAACTTCTTTACTCAGAGAGTGGTAGCTGTATGGAATGAGCTTCCAGTGGAAGTGGTGAAGGCAGGTTCGTTTTTATCATTTAAAAATAAATTGGGTAGGTATGTGGACGGGAAAAGGAAAGGAGGGTTATGGTCTGAGTGCAGGACTAGGTGAGAGTAAGTGTTCGGCACGGACTAGAAGGGCCGAGGTGGCCTGTTTCCGCGCTGTAATTGTTATATGGTCATATGGTTATGGTTATATGGAGGCAACACCAAACATGGACACTCAGCTTGTTTCAGAAAACGTTCCTGTTAATCCCACTCTACACACCCTATGTCTTGTTTTATTTTTCCTTTGTGTGCATTTATAATCATTTTCTTAATTAACGCATCAGTATTTACACAAAAAACCTCATCACCAATATCTCAGGGTAACCTATATTAAATCAGAATGAACATTAAAAGAGATGAAATAACACCAGTGACAATAACAAATGTCAAATTCAGCTCTTCCCCAACCACACAAAAAAATGTCCTTCCTGTATTTCGAGGGAAGAGTGTGATCAGATGATTCCAGATAAGTACAAACCTCCAAAGTTCTCGATTCAGAAATAGTTTCTTTAGATTGAAAAATTGAACATATCACCATCCTCTTGAGAAAAGTGGAAAAGGAGAAACAAGTGGACTATCAATGTTTCCTGAAATGTATTAGTGAGAAACTGTTGATGTGGGTGGTTACAGATTGATTGCCAATGTTCAGCTGAAGGACCCGGCAGAGATTTGTAAAAGAACAGGTCATGCCTGAAAATCCTGACTGCTTTTTCAAGTAGGGACTAAGCGGGTGGAAAGGCAGATTCTATGATTGTTATTTATTTAGACTTTTATGAATCCATTGAATAAAGTATTTTAGAGTACAGGCAAGTATGCGTTTTTTGTCATTTGGACTTTGAAAGGTTAGACCAAAAAACAATCCTTGAAGGAAAAAACTGGAAGTTGTGAAGCTTCAAAGACACTTGGGTCCTTGTATAACGTCCAAATCTAGTACAGAAATTAGTCAAAAGTGCTAATGAATTGTTTGTATTTGATCCTAGCCTAACTCAGCAGACCAGGCTGCATCTGTGGGATGAGAAACGGAGGCAGTGTTTCGGTCTGAACACTCTTCCATCAGTACTCCTTGGCTCAACACCTTGGGGAGATGTTTTGGTCTTAAAGGGAACTGCGATTTATTAAAAATGCTATCTTAATCGCAGTGTTTGTCCCCTCTATGTCTGGTTTCGCTGGGATTTAGGAGTGAAATCAGGAGTGAAATGATCCCGTGTTCAAGAAGGAACTGCAGATGCTGGAAGATCGAAGGTACACAAAATTGCCGGAGAAACTCAGCGAGCGGGTGCAGCAGCATCTATGGAGCGAAGGAAATAGGCGACGTTCCCTACTGATTGGGTGCCTAGAGCCAGCTAACATGCCATCAGTAAGACCCAAGATTTCAGGAATGAAATTCAGAAATTCAAGCAAAGACGCAGGTAGTTAAAAATATAGAATTCTCCTTAAGTACAAATAACGCAGACAATTGTTAATTTTAAATCTGAAAAATTGATTATTTGTCAACCAAAAAAACCCGTTGCATTTCATGTATCAAACATGATTTTATTAAAAAAACAATTGAAGAAAATGAAATATTTAATCGCCTCGCCCTGTCCCATGTCCCTGTGCAAGTGACGTGAGCAAAGACTATTATTTATTACCCGACGGTTTTATTAATAACAATGTTATCGCGGGTCCTTGAATAATCTCACCGTGTTTTTCAAACATAGCTTCAATTTTGAAAAAAAGATAATCTCTATAAAAGGCATCTCTTGGTTTCCGTTTTCTATTTGTCCTTTAACAATAATTATCAACTCAGTCTGGTACTTCCCTGTAAATCTTTCTTCGTATTTTCCTCATTACTTTTCTGGCTTTTTATATTACACATCGGTGGATTTCATTCGTATGTTTAGTAGCTGTGTGCAGACTTATCCCGCGCCTTCAAAGATGTGTGAATGTGAAGGCTTTATTTCTGTGTTTTATTCCGCTTTAACATTGCTACGTTCACTTTTCATGGCAACACCGCTTCTGGTGGTGTAGTGTCTCGGTCAAGGTCCACACCCACTGCAGCGGTTGATTCCGGGTCTGGAAGGAACAGTTCTCTTTAGTAACTACAATTCCAAGCCCCGTGTCATTCTTTGAAGTTATGACCTATTTAGGCCCCGAACTTACCTCAAGCAAAACAATGATGCCAGCGCCGAATCCCATCCACTTGGACCACATCGCCGCCAGTCTCAGTCCCCAGCACTGCTCCCGCCGTGTGGCCAGCGATATATTCATGCTACCGCCGCCCCTTTGAATCACAAGGGATGTAGTTTCTCACTTTATTCAACACTGTTGATTTACCATCTCGCTTTCCAACTATTGGCCGTGGGTTTGTTAAAACCTTCCCGTTTTGGTGCAATCAGTCCCCAAGACGAGTTTCACAGAACTGGCATCGGTAAGTAACATTTTAACGCACAGCTGATTTGTCCAAAAGGCCAACATTGCGTTGCCATTCTTTGACTTTATGCACTTGTACAGGAATTCAAACGATGGCGTGCTTGAAGCGGGAAAAGATGTCTATGCAACGAGGCCGCTCATGCTCGACTGTAAATTAAATGTTATAAAGTGCGGCTCGTTTTGTGAATGGATGGAAGTTTCCAGTTTTGGTGGAAACTTTTTATACACATCCCCTGTCAGGGGCTGTTCTCCGAATACATATTCATAACCCTTTGTAGAACAATATCTGTAAATGCATGGTATGACCACACCGCGAATGAAAATTAAAACGCTTCAACCAGCTAGTTTTCCTTTCATCGGGACATTTAAATACATTCTATTGTCTAAATGGTGTAAAAGGCAGTTGCACTGCGGCCACAAATGTTTCAGTGGTGTCTTGTTCGGTTGTGCAGTACAACAACAAGCTGAAGGGGAAGAAATATGGTCGGAGAAACTAAGATGAACTCTAAACCCGGCAACTCACAACACTAACCGCAAACTATGATGTGCTGCGGGCTGTGTCTGTGGATGCACTACATCGGTCATCTCGTATTATGATTAGTAATTTATTGTATTATGAGTTATTATCTATTCATCTGTGTAATAATCACTGCGTTTACGGGCCGATAAAGGCACAGCAATAAACAATGTAATTGTTCCCTTGGAGGTACGCGTGACAATTAAACACTCCAAACGCTTACAACTCGCTGCCGACGCATTGAAATCATTTCTATCCATCCACAGTTTCCTAATTGTAGCTGGACAACAAAACAACTCTGACACCATCGTTCTCGGTCCATTTTACCCGGCCTTTCGAAACAACATTGAATAACTGAACGTCATAATTTAAATCGGGCGAAACTAGGAAGAGAATGTATCTCCACCCGCGAGATTATATTCAGAGTTTAATCGGATGGCGATTCTGGCAAATATCCGAGATTTCGGAAAACTAAACTCTCCCTGAATCAAGTTACTTAGAGAATCCCCCCCCCCCCCCCCCCCCCCCCCCCTCCCCGGCGCCAGCCAATTCAGCACACTGTTGGTCGTGGAACTAAAGACGTCGCTGATGATATTTTGCATGTTTGGTGCAGAGTATTGTTCACATTTTACATGAAGTATTCAGTGTTACTCCAGCACTCGGATTATTATTCGTCGTATATTGATTAGCCATATTAATAAAGTACTGGATATACTGTTTGGTTTATTGATCGTGCCATGCTCCAGATACCGGGGCACTCGATCACGAGGGGAGGGGTAAAGTGAACGCTCACTGTCTTTTTCCCAGGGTAGAGGATTCTAAAAGTAGAGGGCATAGACTTAGGATGAGAGGGGTGAGATTTAAGGGGGGACCTCAGATGGTAGTCCATGTAGCTGACTGAGGAAGCTGAGGAAGCGGATACATTTGCGGCTTTTAAAAGACATTTGACAGATAGATGGTAAAGAAGCGTTTAGAGGGATGCAGGCCAAATGGGACTAGCCCAATATGCCAACTTGGTCAGTGTGGATGGAATGGCCTAAGAAGGCCGAATGGCCTGTTTCCGTCCTGTACACCTACGTGACACTATTATCGTAGGTACCTGGATTAGTATGAATAATAGGTAGTACACAAAAATGCTGGAGAAACTCAGCGGGTGCAGCAGCATCTATGGAGCGAATGGAATAAAGGGTTTCGTCCCGAAACGTTGCCTATTTCCTTCGCTCCATAGATGCTGCTGCACCCGCTGCGTTTCTCCAGCATTTTGTGTACCTTCGATTTTCCAGCATCTGCAGTTCCTTCTTAAACACTTAGTATGAATAATGTTTGGGATATTACTGGTTGTGCATTGAAAACTACCAACATGAGACGGAATAGTTGAGACATGCATTCGAATCTTCTTCTTTAAAATGCCTTCAGCTTCGAGGCTCCAGTGTTGGGACTTTGCAATCTGGTTGATGCCTGGGACGGCGGGGAAACGCAAGGGTTAACTGAGGCGGCGAGGGCTGCACGTGATTGGATTTTTGGGCGGTTATGTCACGAATATCTGAAACCTCTTGCCCCAAAAGATGTTATTTAGTAAACAACCGCCCATTTCAGTGACAGGGTGCAGGGGGAGAGGGGAGAGAGAGCGAGAGCGAGAGAGAGAGCGAGGGCACGGGTACGGTGGACGATGAGACAGGAGCAGGGGCCCGGTGAGATGATGATGGAGTCGCGGCTGTGTGCACCGTTCTGCACCCCCTCCAGCCGGCACCTCGCCCACCCCGAGCCCGGCCTCATGGCCTTCTACTCCCGGGACAAACTTCAGGACGCGCACGGTGCCTGGGGAGGCTGCTGCAGGGGCGACAGGGGAACGGGGGCCCGAGATTACCTGTCCGGGGATACTCAGCGCCGGCCAGCGGTGGACAACACGCCCAAGTATGAGGGCGCGGTCACACAGGCGGACGGCGGTACCGAGGGTGAGTCAGTGTCTGTCTACCAGTGGCAGCCAACACTTATCATCGCCTTGTAACTGGTGTCAAACCAAATGCTGCAAGCCCCACAATCGCGCGATGTATTCATAGAGCCATACAGCACGGCCCTTCGGCCCATTCCCTCCATGCTGACTAAGATGCTCCGTCTAAACGCTATGGCGTTTGGCCTATGTCCATCTAAACTTTCCTATCCATGTAAGATCGGATAAACACACAGTGTATGTTGCCCAGAGTAGGGGCATCGAGAACCGGAGGGCGACGAGGAGGAAGATTTACTGGGTACCCGAGGTTTAAGATGAGACGGGCGAGATTTAATAGGAGCATGTCATTGGTTGCATTAGACTTCGGTATGTCCCACTACCACAAGGGTATATTAATTTATTTGTTTGGTATCGTTATATTTATCTGTGTTTAATTACTTTTATGTCTGTGAAAGTGCCGCAAGAAAGGGTTTCACTGTACCCTTGCAGGTACATATGACAATGAAACACTCTTGAGGGACAACTTTGTACACAGAGGCTAGTGGGTGTATGGAACAAGCTGCCAGAGGAGGAAGTCGTGGCAGTGTTGATCGCATCGTTTAAAAACCATCTAGCCAGGCACATGGATGGAGCACGCTTCGAGGGTTATGGGCCAAACGCAGGCAGGAGGGACTAATAGATAGGACATGTTGTTCGGCGTGGCCAAGTTGGGCCGACGGGCCTGTTTCCACGCTGTACGACTCCCTCTAAATATGACATGTCCAAATGACATTTAAATGTATTTAAGAAGGAACTGCAGATGCTGGAAAATCGAAGGTGCACAAAAATGCTGGAGAAACTCAGCGGGTGCAGCAGCATCTATGGAGCGAAGGAAATAGGCAACGTTTCGGGACGAAACGTTGCCTATTTCCTTCGCTCCATAGGTGCTGCTGCACCCGCTGAGTTTCTCCAGCATTTTTGTGTACCTCTGACCTTTAAATGTAGTTACTGTACGTATCTCAATTCCTCATCTGGCAACTTGTTCCGTACACCCACTACCCTCTGTGTGAAACGTTGTCCCTCAAGAGTGTCGCCCTCGTTCTTGTTTCCCAAACTCTGGGAATAAAATAACCTCTGCTTTCACCCTATCGTTTCCCCTCATGATTTTATACAACCCCATAAGACCATCTCCTGCGCTCCAAGGAATAAAGCTATAGCCTGTCCAACCTCTCCCTGGCGTTCTGATTAGTTAGACCAGTACCAAGGAAACCTAAACAATGCTAATATAGAAACATAGAAATTAGGTGCAGGAGTAGGCCATTCGGCCCTTCGAGCCTGCACCGCCATTCAATATGATCATGGCTGATCATCCAACTCAGTATCCCGTACCTGCCTTCTCTCCATACCCCCTGATCCCCTTAGCCACATCTAACTCCCTCTTAAATATAGCCAATGAACTGGCCTCGACTACCCTCTGCGGCAGAGAGTTCCAGAGACTCACCACACTCTGTGTGAAAAAAGTTCTTCTCATCTCGGTTTTAAAGGATTTCCCCCTTATCCTTAAGCTGTGACCCCTTGTCCTGGACTTCCCCAACATCGGGAGCAATCTTCCTGCATCTAGCCTGTCCAACCCTTTAAGAATTTTGTAAGTTTCTATAAGATCCCCTCTCAATCTCCTAAATCCTAGAGAGTATAAACCAAGTCTATCCAGTCTTTCTTCATAAGACAGTCCTGACATTCCAGGAATCAGTCTGGTGAACCGTCTCTGCACTCCCTCTATGGCAATAATGTCCTTCCTCAGATTTGGAGACCAAAACTGCACGCAATACTCCAGGTGTGGTCTCACCAAGACCCTGTACAACTGCAGTAGAACCTCCCTGCTCCTATACTCAAATCCTTTTGCTATGAAAGCTAACGTACCATTCGCTTTCTTCACTATGTAAGAGTACCGGATTTATTAAATGTTTATATTATGGAAACAAGGAAATGATGTTTGCAGGAGTGTGGACTGTTTACAAATTGTGCGCCCAACTCGTTTGTGGGCCTGACTCGTTCATTAGCCCGAATATGCATTGATTACAGCAGATGAAAGCGGGCATTTTATAGCAGTAGTAATATATTTGTTCACATTTGAGTTTTAAACCATTAACGAAAAGCGTTTTACTTCCGAGACGGGTATTATTTATTTGGGTTCCCGAGCGTTTCATTCGAAGGTTTGAGTTACTGGGAAATGGTCATCACTAACTGGAAGGTTAGCAAACATTGTTCATGCAATATAAGTGTGGTCGCTAACTTCAATCGGCGTATATTTGACTTTACAGAAATTGGGTTCATGGTGCCGATTTTATATTGGAACCGAAGGAGTCACTGCACACGATTTAATAGAGGCGGGGGGGGGGGTGGGGGGGGGGGGGGGGGGGGGGGGGGGGGGGGGGGGGGGGGGGGGGATTTACCCGAGGGGTCACTTTTACACACAAAGGATGATGGGTGTATGAAACGAGCTGCCCGATGAAGTAGTTGAGGCGGGTACTATTATAGCATTTAAGAGACATTTGGACAGGTACATGGATAGAAAAGGTTTAAAGAGTTATGGGTCAAGCACAGGCAGGTGGGACTAGTGTAGATGGGGCATGTACGTCGGCGTGGGCAAGTTGGGCCGAAGGGTCTGTTTCCATGCTGTATGACTCTATCACTCTATGACACACATGGCCCGACCAGGATGTCTCACAGCACAGAAGCCACTCGGCCGCCGGGGCCGTACTTCCCCTTTGACAGAGGCATTCGGTTGCCACGTAGCAAAACAACACGTTGACTCGGTTTTCAAGCCGGTTTGAATATCACAGATAACCAGGTGACAAACTCGATGGTTGGCCAAACACGGAATTCCTCGTTTTAAAATGTTCTCCCTGGGCGATTAGATGCCACAGACCGGATTCCGGGCGATTTGCACCCGCTGACAATCCCTGAGCGCACGCATAATACAGAGTGGGAGAGAGATATGTTAGCTAGAGAAGTGTTTCTATATCTAACCGGGGAACTGGTATTTTGGTCACATCTAGTTCCCTCCCACTTGAAGATGACCCTTTCCTCACTCTACTCCCTACACGGAGAGCAGAGAGTGCTTCCTCAAACTTCCTTCCCATGGGATCTGTAGAACGCCGTCCCTTCCTGTTAAATTAGAAAACCCAGCACAGTAGGAGTTTTAGTCTGAAGAAGGGTCCCGATCCGAAACGTTTTCCCCAGAGATGCCGCATGGCCCGCTGAGTGTATACCAGCATCTGCAGTTTTTTTTACTACACAAGTCAAAGTAGGGACGCGATCCATTCCGGCTGCCTGGCCCGCTGAGTTCTTCCAACATTTTGTGTCTTGTTCAGGATAAACTTCGCGCTTCGCAACTTTCTCATGCTGACCAAGATACCCCATCTACACTAGTCCCACATGCCTGTGTTTGGTCCATATCTCTCTAAACCTTTCTTATCCATGTTGTACATATTCAAATGTATTTTAAATGCTGTAATAGTAATTGCCTCAACTACCTCATCTGGCAGCTCATTCCATATACCCATACACATTGTGTGAACAAAATGTCCCTTAAAACTTTCCTCGTTCACCTTACACTTATGTTCTCTGGTTCTTGAATCCCCTACCCTGGATATAAAAGATTATTCGCGTCTACCCTATCTATCCCCTCCTGATTTTATATACTGCTGTAAGGTCACTCCTCACCCCCGTGTGCTCCAAGGAAGAAAGTCCTAGCTTGTCCAAACTATCCCTGTACATCAGGCCTTCGAGTCCTGGTAACTCCAGCCTTTGCTTTTTGATTTCACCTTCCAAGATTGCGCTTCCTAGTTTTGTCATCTCCAATTAAAGATTGTATATAAATGTTGCCACTCTTCATTCTACCGACCACGTGTATCACAGTGCACATTCTGACCTTGAATAACAAGTCATGTTGATGGAGCCTGATTAAGTCCATACAGGGCTGGGGTAACTCGGTGGGTCTGGCAGCATCTCTGGAGAACATGGATAACTGATGTGTTTAAAAAGGAACGGCAGATGCTGGAAAATCGAAGGTACACAAAAAAGCTGGAGAAACTCAGCAGGAGCAGCAGCATCTATGGAGCGAAGGAAATAGGCAACGTTTCGGGCCGAAATCAAGGGGGGGGGGCGCGGAGAATAAAGGAAAAAGAACGAGGAGCCCGAAGGCTGGAGGATGGGAGGAGACAGCAAGGACTAAGAAAATTGGGAGAATTCAATGTTCATGCCCCCAGGATGCAGACTCCCCAAGTGGAATATAGAAACATAGAACATAGAAATTAGGTGCAGGAGTAGGCCATTCGTCCCTTTGAGCCTGCACCGCCATTCAATATGATCATGGCTGATCATCCAACTCAGTATCCCGTACCTGCCTTCTCTCCATACCCCCTGATCCCCTTAGACACAAGGGCCACATCTAACTCCCTCTTAAATATAGCCAATGAACTGGCCTCAACTACCCTCTGTGGCAGAGAGTTCCAGAGATTCACCACTCTCTGTGTGAAAAAAAAGTTCTTCTCGTCTCGGTTTTAAAGGATTCCCCCCTTATCCTTAAGCTGTGACCCCTTGTCCTGGACTTCCCTAACATCGGGAACAACCTTCCTGCATCTAGCCTGTCCAACCCCTTAAGAATTTTGTAAGTTTCCATAAGATCCCCTCTCAATCTCCTAAATTCTAGAGAGTATAAACCAAGTCCATCCAGTCTTTCTTCATAAGACAGTCCTGACATCCCAGGAATCAGTCTGGTGAACCGTCTCTGCACTCCCTCTATGGCAATAATGTCCTTCCTTAGATTTGGAGACCAAAACTGTACGCAATACTCCAGGTGTTGTCTCACCAAGACCCTGTACAACTGCAGTAGAACCTCCCTGCTCCTATACTCAAATCCTTTTGCAATGAAAGCTAACATACCATTCGCTTTCTTTACTGCCTGCTGCACCTGCATGCCTATGAGGTGCTGTTCCTCCAATTTGCGGTGTTGCTCGCTCTGGCCATGGAGGAGACCCAGGACAGAGAGGTCGGATACGGAGTGGGAGGGGGAGTTGTAGTGCTGAGCCACCGGGAGGTCGGGTTGGTTATTGCGGACCGAGCGGAGGTGTTGGGCGAAACGATCGCCCAACCTCCGCTTGGTCTATGGATAACTGATGCTTCCGGACAGGAAATCTCCACTGCAAAATCTCCAAAGTTGAAGAAGGGTTCTGATCTGAAAAGTTATCTATTTATGTTCTACAGAGGCCTGAGTTACTCCAGTACTTCGCGTCTATTTTTCTGTCAGCATCTGCAATTCCTTATGTCTCCATGTCCATTTGAAGTCCATTACCATATTCCTTTGTGTTTGCTGCACTTCCAACTATTGTTAGCATGTGGTCAAAGCCACAGATATAACCATATAACCATATAACAATTACAGCACGGAAACAGGCCATCTCGACCCTTCTAGTCCGTGCCGAACACGTATTTTCCCCTAGTCCCATACACCTGCGCTCAGACCATAACCCTCCATTCCTTTTCCGTCCATATAACTATCCAATTTATTTTTAAATGATAAAAACGAACCTGCCTCCACCACCTTCACTGGAAGCTCATTCCACACAGCCACCACTCTCTGAGTAAAGAAGTTCCCCCTCATGTTACCCCTAAACATCTGTCCCTTAATTCTCAAGTCATGTCCCCTTGTTTGAATCTTCCCTACTCTCAGTGGGAAAAGCTTATCCACGTTCAACCTTTCTCTGTAACTTAGTTGCTGAAACCCAGACAACATTGTGGCTGTACCCCATATCATGAATGCATTCCAAAACTGCAGTAGTCCTAATCCAGGCAGTTAACTTCATCTACACCCATCTACATGTGTGGAATTAAGGGATTAGGGAGTTAAACAAATTTGTTGTCATCAATCTCTTTAACATTCTTAATTATTTGCTACTTCTCTGTGCATGTATTAGATATTACAACTGTACTATTGTCTTATCCTCAGGACTCTGTCCACCAATGTCACCTTCACTGGACAGAAGACATACACATTTGGACACCCAAAAAATGTCATCTTGTGCCACTTGTTGCTGCGGTAGCTATTTTCTCTGTAATTTCTTAATAAATTTGCTTCTGAATTTACTTTCTATCTGTCACATGTAAATTGCATCCGGACTCTATTTTCAAACATGCCCTTCCTTTTGCCTATTTGGCTGGATATATCAGGCTTAGAAATATTTGATGCAGAGAATTTCACAGCACCGAAATGGGCAATTTCAACCCTGTCCTTCTAGCTTATGCTCCATACTACAACACTGTTTCCGCTGATACCATCACTGTCTTTCTAATTCCTCCTCTTTGTACTGTTTTCACTTAATTGATTTAAATCTTTTAATTTGAATTTCACAGCAATTTGCATACATACAATGATAACAGACAGTGACAGTCAAGGCATAATTGTGCAACAGTATGTAAGCGACCCTCAAAGCCCTTACCCTTACCCACCTTCAACCCACCCGAATCAGGTCGGAACCAAACGGGGACAAACAACACTCACATCCGTACACATCCACACAAATATGGGAAGATAAACGAAACAAAAAGTACTAAAACTAAAACTAAAATTTAAAAAAAAAAGAAAAAAAAAAGGGGGGTCACTAATAACAGTAAATAAGTAAGTAATTAAATAAATAAGTGGGGGGTGGGGGGGGGGTTAAGGGGAGAGAGCAGCTGCAGTAGAGCAGGACAATGGTGGAAAGCACTCAGTCCTCTTCCGAGTCCGGGGACAAGTTGAGAGAGTTAACAAATTCCAAGAAAGGGTTCCATGTATCTAGGAATGTCTTGGTAGAGCCTTTGAGAGAGAACCTAAGTTTTTCCAGCTTTAAATTGTAAAGCACCTCCTTAATCCAGCGGGTGTGTGTCGGGGGACAGGTGAGCCTCCAGTTAAGCAAGATCAGTCTCCGGGCTAACAAGGTTGTAAAAGCTAGAACCCGTTTCACCACCGAGGTTGGTGTTGAGAGGGGTACCGGAAATGGCTGACAGTGGGTTTGGAGGAATAGTCTGGCCGTAGGCTCTGCTTATCAAGTCGAAAGCACTCCTCGAAAAGGCTGCTAGCTTAGGGCAAGACCAAAACATATGGCTATGGTTGGCAGGAGATTGATTACATCTGTTGCAGGTGTCCCTAACAGCGGGGTAAATTCTAGATAATCTTGCATTTGTGTAGTGGACTTTGTGAAGGACTTTGCATTGGATTAGGCCATGACGGGCACATATGGAGGAAGAATGGGTCAAATCCAAGGCAGAGTCCCATTGCTGGTCTGTTAGTTTCGTATTCAGCTCACCCTCCCACGCAGCTTTTAATGAGGTATGAGGTTTCAATATAACCGACCCTAACAAGTTATACAAAACAGAGATGCATTTCTTCCGGTTGGGATCTAGAGCTAAGATGGTATCGGTCAGGGTTTCAGGGGGGCGATTTGGGAAATGGGGGAATGTCTTCTTCACAAAATCCCTAATCTGGAAAAAACGAAAAAGGTGGGAGTTTGGGAGGCTATAGTTGGACGAGCGCTCCGCAAAAGACGAAAATATGCCATCCTTGTTTAGGTTTTTGATACTACTGATACCGTTGCTATGCCAGGTTCTGAATGCGTGGTCTGTACTTGAAGGTTTAAAGATGTGGTTTTTAAGCAGTGGGGTCAAGATGGAAGGGCCTTGTAAACCGAACATTTTCCTGAGTTGACTCCATATCTTGAGCGAGAGGGACGCAATTGGGCCTGCACCCGCAGATGTTATAGAAAGGGGGGTTGGGAGCATAGGACAGACCGCAACGGGAGATGTGAACTCGCCTTTTCCACGTGTACCCAGGTCGGTAGGTGGTCGCAATCATCATTCATCCAATACAGGAGTTTTTGCACGTTAGCTGCCCAATAGTATCACTTAATTGCTTTGAGGTTGGACAAACTAGGACTTTATCCCATTGAGTGTAATCTTATAGAGGTGAATAAAATCATGAGAGGCTTCGTTAAGGTGAATGCATAGATTATTATTCCCAGGGTAGGGTAACCTGGAGCTAGAAGGCACAGGTTGAACATGGGAGAGGAAAGATTTAACAGGAACCTGAGGGGCAACTTTTTCACACGGAGAGTGTTGGATACATGGGACGAGTTGCCAGAGGAGGTAATTGAGATGGGTACTACAGCAACACTTAAAGATGTTTGGACAGGTACATAGATAGGAAATATTTACAATGATAGGGACAAAACATGGGCAATGACTTCAGAATTAAGGGACAGAAGTTTAGGGGTAATATGAGGGGGAACTTCTTTACTCAGAGAGTGGTAGCGGTGTGGAATGAGCTTCCAGTGGAAGTGGTGTCGGCAGGTTCATTGGTATCATTTAAAAATAAATTGGATAGGCATATGGATGAGAAGGGAATGGAGGGTTATGGTATGAGTGCAGGCAGGTGGGACTAAGGGAAAAAAGTTGTTCGGCACGGACTTGTAGGGCCGAGATGGCCTGTTTCCGTGCTGTAATTGTTATATGGTTATATGGTTGAATGGGAGTAGTTTAGATAATGTAACTTGGTTGGTATGGATGTGTTGGGCTGAAGGGTCTGTTTTCATGATGTGATGTCTATAGATCTGAATACCTCCAACAATCTGTCCTGCACAAAGCTTCTGAGAATTTCCAGAGATTTAACAAAAATACATTTCTTCACACTTCAATAGTAAATGGCTGCCCTCTTTACATAACACTAGTCTCTCACTGAAAGCTCCCTCATTGGTGGAAACAGTTCCGTATCTATCCTATCACATGTTCTCAGGATGTTATAAACTTCAGTGAGATCTCCACTCATTATTTTATTTTATTTAAATACCGATCCCTCTTCTTTAGCCGCTCAAGATAGGACAAAACTCTCATCCATGGAACCAGTCTAGTGAATCCTATTTGGGCCAGTTCCAATAACAGTACATCCTTTCTTAAAAAGGGAACCAAAATTATCCACAGAATTCCAGATGTGGCCTTCCTTCCTAACCCCTTGTAAATTGTAACAATACTTTCCTATTTTGAAACTTTTTGGAATGAAAGCCAACAGGAAGACAGATAGATGAAGTCTGGTTTCAAGAAAGCATTCCTAACCAAAGGAAGACAATAAACATTTTCAAGCTCATGACATCCATTCCAACAACAACATTTTGGCTAATTTCCATTGATTACAGGGGTATTTTGTTCCATTAGTGTTCACACTCCAATTTGCTCTTTGTTTAAGTTCTAAAAGTATCTACTCCTGCCCTACCTCATCTCATTCCACCTGCAGGACTTCCTAATCCACCATTTATTTTCAATTTTCCCTGACATCTAACGATGCAAATCTCTGCAGCCGCTCCAGCACCAACAATGTTGCCCCATGGTGCTAACTTACTCAGATTCAACCCTGTCCTCAGTTGCTATCTGAGTGGAGTTTGAATGTCTGCAGTGAATGCTTGGGTTTGTGTCTGGTTTCTCCAGCTTCCTCCCATATTTCAAAGACATGCAGATTGGTAGGTTAATTGTCCATTCAAAAATGCCCCATATCTATAGTTGTGTCATACAACCTGAGATAGGGAAGGGGGAAGGTTGATGGCAACATGGGGAGAATAAGTTAGGCTGTGCAAGGTTAGTGTAAATTAATAATGGTCCATATAGACTTAGTGAGCCCTAGGTCCTGTAGTATTTTTCTAAGACTAATTGCACGAGTAAAGAAGTTTCCCCTGAATTCTTTAGTAGTTTATCAGTTGTTATCTTGAATTTCCTAATTTTGATAGAACTGATAGAGATGCTGCCTCACAGCACCAGAGACCCAGCTTCAATTCTAACCTTGGATTTCATCCGGGTGCTCTGGTTCCCTCCCGCATCCCCAGGACGTGCGGGTTTGAGGTTAATTGGCCTCTGTAAATTCCCCCAGTATGTTGAGATTGGATGAGAAAGTAGGATAACATAGAACTAGTGTGACTGGGTGAGTGATGGCCGGTGCGAATGTGGTGGGGCAAAGGGTCTGTTTCAATGCCATATCTTTTAACTAAAGTCTAAATGAATATTGTAAAAGAACATTAACTTTCACTTCAAGGGGGCTTGAAATAAAAAAGGGCCTATACAGCTCTAACCTGTAATAAAACACAAGGAAACACATTGAGGTACAGGGCATAAATCCTCAGGCCTGCTCCACTATTAAACAGCTCACGTGTGATCCGTTGTCCCTGTTATAAATCTATATCCCTTAATCACACCTAAATATCTATTAATATTCATTTATTTCTAGGAACCACACTTAGAAAGTATAAGATGCATGAGAGCATGTTAATTTCTAGCTAATTGTTCCATAGAGAATCCCCAGCATCCTCTTCACGTCAACTTCAGTTTAATTTTTGTGCCTATGATTTGCAATGTGGAACTTGAGCCCATTCAATATCTCGCCCTCCCATTGCATTTAGAATTTTGCATCAACCTGTTAGCTTTATAACCAATGATTTGTTTAAATGCACAACACAAACTCCTGGCATTACTCAATGGGTCAGGCAACATCTGTGGAGGGAAATGGGAAGACGGTGTTTCAGACTGAAGATGAGTCTTGACATGAAACGTCACCTGTCCATTTCTCGCCACAGATGCTGCCTAACCTGTTGATTTACTCCAGCACTTTGTGTTTTACTCAAGATTTCAGCATCCACAGTTCCTTGTGAAACCATGTTTATTTAAATTGGATCATTGGCCTTGATTACTTTACTTACTTCTTTGAATAACTAATTAATTTCTAGTTGCTCAAGCTATTTTAAAGTTCTCATATTATGTTTTAGAAACTATTTAGATCCATCTGACCCACTTTTATATAGTTACTGAGATGGCAGTGAGTTGCCAAAAAGCAACCAGGCCACCTTGGGGAAGAACCTCAGGATCTCCTGCCTGTGGCCTCATTGCTACCAGCAGCTTGACTCTCTCACCCACAGTTCAACCTGGTTTGGAATCTTACAGCTGCATGTGACAAGTGCGACTGGGGGATAAGTGCATGGATACCATTAGGGTGCAGGCCGGATGGAGGGCAAACAAGATAACATCAGGACTAATCCAAATGATATTGAGGCTAAATTATTAAATTATAAGGAATGGTTGCTTCAAAAATGGAAATGTGATCTAATTTTTTGGACTGTTTTCTCTGGAACGTTGGAGTTTGAGGGGAGTCCTGATTGAACTATATACAATTATATGACACTTACATAATGTAGACAGTTAGAACCATTTTAACCATATAATAACCATATAACAATTACAGCACGGAAACAGGCCATCTCGGCCCTACAAGTCCGTGCCGAATAACTTTTTTTCCCCTTAGTCCCACCTGCCTGCACTCATACCATAACCCTCCATTCCCTTCTCATCCATATGCCTATCCAATTTATTTTTAAATTATACCAATGAACCTGCCTCCACCACTTCCACTGGAAGCTCATTCCACACCACCACCACTCTCTGAGTAAAGAAGTTCCCCCTCATATTACCCCTAAACTTCTGTCCCTTAATTCTGAAGTCATGTCCTCTTGTTTGAATCTTCCCTATTCTCAAAGGGAAAAGCTTGTCCACATCAACTCTGTCTATCCCTCTCATCATTTTAAAGACCTCTATCAAGTCCCCCCTTAACCTTCTGTGCTCCAGAGAATAAAGACCTAACTTATTCAACCTATCTCTGTAACTTAGTTGTTGAAACCCAGGCAACATTCTAGTAAATCTCCTCTGTACTCTCTCTATTTTGTTGACATCCTTCCTATAATTGGGCGACCAAAATTGTACACCATACTCCAGATTTGCTCTCACCAATGCCTTGTACAATTTTAACATTACATCCCAGCTTCTATACGCAATGCTCTGATTTATAAAGGCTAGCAGACCAAAAGCTTTCTTTACCACCCTATCTATATGAGATTCCACCTTCAAGGAACTATGCACGGTTATACCCAGATCCCTCTGTTCAACTGTATTCTTCAATTCCCTACCATTTACCATGTACGTCCTATTTTGATTTTCACAAGTTTGAAATGTCAAAGACCAGAGGGCATAGTTTTAAGTTGAGAGGGGCAAAGTTAAGGATGATGTGCAGGGCAAGTTTCTTACACAGTTGATGGTGAGCGCCTGGAATGTGCTGCCAGGGGGGGTGGTGGTGGAGGCAAATATGATAGTGGAGTATTTGAGACTTTTAGACAGACACAACATGCAGGGCATAGAGGGATATGGAACATTTGTAGGCAGTGGAGATTAGTTTAATTTGACATTATGTTCAGGACATACATCGTGGTTCAAAGGGCCTGTTCCTGTGCTGTAACGTTCTATATTCTATGTTCTAATTTAACACAAAACTTAGCAAAGAATTTGGAGAGTTGATAGTAAAAAGGTAATCCTGTTAATGTTGGGTTTGTAGAACATGGGGATAATTTGAGCTAGGCAGAAAGAAGTTGATTTTTTTTCCAAAAGTCTAGAGTTTTCTATTCCAAAATAAAATACCATGACCTCCAAATATGACATAGAGAACTCAGCCATTGATAGGGCTATTTAACCCAACTCATCAACTCCAGGTTTATCTTCCACACAAACTTCCTCAAACAGCCCTCCTGTAATACAGTAACATACCTTCTTCCTCACCCTCATCAACCTCCTTCATTGGTCATGCCTGGAAATGAGGTTCAGATTCCATTAACATTTACATTCAATGGGGTTTATTTGCCTGATGAATTTAGGTGTGTTACAAAACCTACCTGAATCGTGGCTGAGCATCTGCCCTACCCCGTGTGCGTGATTTTGGAGCTGTTTAGAGGGGTCGGGTTTAAAACGCGATTTTTACTAGGCTGTTGCAATCGAAAATGTTCAGCCTAGTAAATCATTAACGGAAAATCGCTGAAAGATCCCGTGGCAAAAGGTATTATTAATTTTTATGGCCTTGTATAATAGTTATAGTAGTTTAAAAATCACTCTCTCAACCCGCAACCTCTCGCAGCCCCAGGGTTTTATAAAGCAAACAATTAAAGGTATGTACCTTATTTTTACATTAAATGGGGCATGTATATAACCCTGTATATAAAGTTTTCTATAGCGAGTAGTTCATTTAGGGCTCTTTATATCCCGCAGTATTTTTCTGGGCATTTGAGGGCACAAATCCAGCGCAATGTGAACGTTCTAAACCAGCGCGTTCACAGGAACCCACTAGAAAGCCGATTTAAATTGACTTTAATTTACAGCAATTGAACACTAAATTCCTTCCATTTGGCCTATAAATTGATGTAAATTAGATTTAAAAATCATGTTTTATTGTGAATTATTTGTGAATATTATTTGGACACTTGGGCTATTTAAAAATGTTAATCATTTATTAAGAAATGGATAAATGTTTAGATCTAGTAATTGAAGTTTGAAATTAGCTACAATTGGGTAACTAACTAATTATATGCTTTAATTTCAGGTCATCCAAGTAAGATTATTTTATATTTGTTTCAGAATGCTTCAATCTATGATAACTGAAAATGTCATTCAGTTCTCTTAATTTTTAAGAAGGTTATGGGCTTTTGACTGTCCACGATCACAGCTTTTTTGTTATGTCCATAGAAAATCAATAGGGAACAAGATGCTAATTTCCGAGTATGAAAATGGCCATAACTTTTTTATTACTTGAGATATGAAAGTGAATTAGGTGTCAAATTAAACTTATTGTTATGCTTTATCTGATGGGATAAATTGCAGACTTGATTTTTTAAATCTCAAAATTTTGTAACATTGCTAATGAATGGTGAGATTATGGAGCTCAGCACTAATAATAATAATAATAATAATATATTTATTGCCATTGCACGTCAGTGCAACGAGATTTAGTTTGCAGCTTCCAACTGATGTAAAAGAAAAGTAAAATAAATAAATAAACTGTGTGACGTGACCATCTGAGGGAGACAGTCCAGGGGGGGTGGGGGGCACTCAGCAGGGCCGGTTCAGAGCCGCTATAGCTCTGGGAATAAAGCTGTTTCTGAGTCTGGAGGTTCGGGCGTAGAAGGCCTTGTAACGTCTGCCGGAGGGAAGTAGTTCGAACAGTCCATTACAGGGGTGTGAGGAGTCTTTATGGATGCTGACGGCCTTCCTGAGGCACCGTGTGTGCTAGATGCCCTCCAAGGCTGGTAGCTCTGTCCCAATGATCCTCTGCACTCTACGGACGACGTGCTGAAGAGCTCTCCTCTCCGCCTCCGTGCAGCTGAGATACCACACAGAGATGCCATACGTTAATATGCTCTCTGTGGTTCAGCTCTTCAGTGAGGAGTGGAGATTAATTATATTGATGACGAATGCAGGAGGTTGGACAGGCATATATTGGGGTTCACAGTGACCAATAAACATGAAGACATGGAAAGGTCAGATGGACTGAATGCCTTTCAATTCAGCCTTCCCAAAAGGTGTGGGGGGGGGGGGGGGGGGGGGGGGTGAGGGGGGTTGCATTAGATTGCAGCACTAAACTAGATAGTGTGGAACCGGCCCTTTTGGCCAACCGTGTCCATAGCAACAAAAAACCCCTATCTAAGCTAATGTTATTTTCCCACGTTTGGTCCATATCCCTCAAAATCTTCCTACCCGTGTTATTGTACCTGCCTCAACTACTTCCTCTGGCAGCTGGCTCCATATACCTTCTGATTGAGTGAAGAAGTTGCCCTTGAGCTTCTTATTAAATCCCCCCCCCCTCACCTTAAACCTATGCCCTCCAGTATTTGATTTCATTTTCTGGCGATGAAGACTCCGTGTATTCACTTTGTCTATTCCCCTCAGGATTTTATACACCTATATAAGATCACCCCTTATCCTCCTGCACTCTAAGGAATAAAGTCACCGCCTGCCCAACACCTCCCTGTAGCTCAGGACTCTGTGTGCTGGCAACAAACACTGTGGTACATTTTCCCGACGCGTCTTCCAGCTTAATAACGCCTTTCCTACCACAGGGTGAACAAACCTGAACACAATACTCCATGTGCAGCCTCATCAATACCTTGTACAACAGCAACACAATGTCACAATTCCTGCACGGTGCTCTGACTGATCAAGGCCAGCGTGGCCTCCTCCAGCGACGCCGCTATGTCGCTCCATCACTTTGTATCTTTGTATCCGCAGTTCCTTGTTATATGTGTATGTATATTTCTCTTAGATTCCTCTGTTCCACAACACTCTCCAGGTCAGTGCCTCGCTACCAAACTTTCACCCTGGGTTGACTTCACAGATGTTTACGAACTTCCCGCACGCACGACCTTGGGTAGATGTACAAGGACCTAATCCTTTCAATAGACCGCTGCACAATAAAATATTCTGCCTGCCCGGAAGTGTGTTTGTTCCAATTGTCAACCCTGCAGTCACAGACAGAGAGCAATGTCTTGAACAGTAACGCTTTTTGTTATTACCGAAGATAGACACAAAATGCTGGAGTAGCTCAGCGGGGGTAGGCAGCATCTCTGGAGAGAAGGAGTAGGATCGGGATTCTTCTTTAGATTGAGAGTCCAGGAAGAGAAAACTAGCGGTTACTGTGTTGGAAGAAACTGTAGACTCTGGATGTTACCCAAGATAGACACAACATGTTAGAGTAACTCAGCGGGTCAGGCAGCATCTCTGGAGAACACGTGTGATCTGTTGCGTAGCCGAAGTTGGCACAGTCTTGACTTCACTTTTACTGTCCGGCTCTGTAAAACATTGTGGCAGAACTGAATGCGGAGGCGACTGTTCAAAATGAAGATGTGTTGGTGTCTTCGCGTTGATTCTCCACATTTCAGCGGCGCCAATACCTGCTGCTAATTTTAACAGCGTGAGGGATAAATATTCTACAATTATACGACAATGTAATGTTACAGATGGATATATTCCACACAAAGAAGCACAATAGATGTGGAAATAGAACTTTATTTTTTAAATAAGACCGACGGCATAAAATCAGATGGTAAATTATTTTGGTGTGCACGCTTTGGTTGGTGGGTCCGGCATAGGGAGAGACTGCGGCATAGGGAGAGACTTCCTCCGGAGTGCTGGGCCGTCGATTTGCAGTGGATGTTCTTAATAATTCACGGCGCATGTGATACTTTATTAGTGTGAGCCAAATTCCTTTATTTTCGGATTTTAAAAATCTGCTTTAGGGGTGGAATGCACCGGGGTGATATTGGGTCGGCCCTCGACTCGCCATCCCCGGGCTCGAGTTTGGCCCTGCGCTATTCCCCCGGTGCCCGCCTTGCCGGGTCAAGTCTTCTGTTTGAGTCCCGGACTCGCCTAACCTGGGGTCCCGGCGCATCCCCGTGATTAATTCACTTCCAAAACAAGGTTCGCATTTGAAAACATCTCCCGCGCACTTTCAGAGCAAAGACGCGACTGTAATGAACACAAATAATGCAATCTATGCCAGGTTTGATATTTTAAATAACCTGCACTGATATCATGTATTTTAATCGCTTTCCAGTTGGGAAGACCCTGACTATGTTAATTTTGTCCAGTTTTGTTTAACATAAATATATTTGTGGCCAATTTTCAGAGCTGAAATGTTATCTTTAGATTTAGATTTCTTATTGTCACGTGTACCGTGGTACAGTGAAAATAAAGTATGTTTTGCATGTTATCCAATCAAATCAGAAAATCAGCCCATGCCAATCATGTACAATGGGTAGAGCGAAGGAAATCAGACAGAGTTGAATATAGTTGTCAGCTTTGTAGCGCTTCAGTTCCAGACATGTGAAGATTTCCCATTGTATCCGCTGTTCTAAATGTTCAGGTCACCCATTTCCTCAAACCAAGCAAACGACAGAAGGTACTAATTAGATTTATTCTGGGAATGTAACAAAGGGCCTCTCGTATTTTCGGTTAAAAAAAACCCCGATGTTAATTTAAAACTAATGAAACATTAAGTTATCAGTTAAAAGAAATTAATTCAGAGCACCAACGCGCGCGTTAGCGCACTTATAAGTCACAAAATATCCTCTCAAATTTACGCTGCGCATCGTGGTGACCGCGCTCCACAATCTGTGAAGGTGATAAACCCAAGATCCGCCTTCTCCCCAAACGAGTGAAAGATATTGGGACAGAGTTCACGGTGAGAGACGGGTGGAACAGCGAGCGAGCGAAATACCCGTGAAACACGTTGAGGTGTCTCAACATAACTTCTGTTTAAAAAAAAAGGACATCTGTTTAAAAAACAAAGAATCAGTTTAAATGCAATATCCAAAAATATATCAACTACTAATAGTGAATGCAACGCGTTTGGCTGAATGACGTTGCGCCGATAACTACGAGTCGTGGACACTTTTTGTCGCGCTCCTTTGCCTACCTAAATAACCCGCTTGGTATTCATTCACCCGCTGGTTTTCTGCCGATAATCCGAGTCAAACCTAGTTTAATTTAGTTTTAATTTTATTGACAATAACTCAAGATTAAAATGCATGGCTCCGTTCGGGACAAATGCTAATTTCTTCTGTAAAGCGGTGGCTGAGTTTGAGCGGTAAGAGAGACATTTGGATACAATAATCAGTCGGCGTGTGGCGATCCCTCGACGTCGAGGATGATGGTCTACGCTCTGTTGTTTTTATGGAGCCTCGGTTGGCTTGAGTCCAATCCTGGCTTTGAAAGTTGTTCGGCATTAGGGACAGGTAATTCCAGACGTTGCTGCGGCCTCTCTTTCCGTTTTATTCTATTTACCTCGATACAGTAATCCCGGCACAGAGGGAGATTCTGCTGGACTCCAAGGTTGCCAGGATCTCTCTCGCCAAATTTAACTATTTACATCGAAGTTTGCGTGTTTGCCGACCTGGATATTGCGGAAATTTATGTTTATTTATTTACTATTTATTCATATTTATTTCTCGTTCTGTGCCGGAAAGTCTACAAGGATGCATTGGATAATTCTACCATGATTGAAATGGCATGTCCACTAAAGCGGGCCCTTTAAAAATGTTAACCTGCCATCAATCACCTTAAATAAACTTGACTGACTGAACCAGCTTGGCACAACAACCGTGGACAGACACAAGGAACTGCAGATGCTGGTTTATAAAATGAAGAAAAAGTGCTGGAGTAACTCAGCCGGTCAGGCAGCATTAATGGAGAGCATGAAGAGGCGATGTTTCGGATCGGGACCCTTCTTTAGACTTTCTTGCCTCTCGCCATAATGTGACAGCTAGTGTATATAAGGTTGGTTCTCAGCGTCAAGTCTGTACGGGACATTGGCGAGAAACGACCCCCGACTAATATCCATCTCCTGCCCACAGCCTGGGTGTAAATGGAATCCCGGTCTCGGGAAGACTGGCGGTGCTGTTTGATTTCAGTTCTCTTGGCTACACGGTCTCAGAAGCAACCCCGCACCAATCCGTTAGATGCGTGCCTCTTTACGCCCGATTTACTCTCAAACAATTGGACAGAAATGGCAATTACTTTTGTAGATTCAGATGATCACAGTGAGCATCGTGTCGCCGGCTTCATGTGGTTTTAATGTTCTAATTCAATGCGGCTAAACACATTATGTTCTCGCTGTTGCTTTAAGGGACTGCTGAAACTAAGCTTTGTTAAACTCTGAGCAGAGAGAGGACGGCTGGGCTTGTCCACCTTGTTGCGGGTGTATGAGGGGTGACAAGATTGATGGGTACGGAATTGTGAGTGATATAGGTGGGGCAAATAGTGAGAAACATTCCCCCTTATCCCTGGTGTATATAACTAGAGGGCATTTGGTTAATGTAAGGGGTGAGGGATGGGAGACATTTGAGGAGGAAGTTAGTCCCCCAGAGGGTAGTTGAGGGGGCGTTTGAGGCACCAACTCTTACATTTAAGAAGTACTTCGATAAACTCCATAGCATGCGAGGGTATAGTCTACAGTGATGGTAAATTGATTTGGTCTAGATAGGTACAGTATTTGATGGTCAGCACAAATGTCCATGCTGTATGATTCCATGTCTCTATGATTAAGAAATATAGTCAGTTATAGCGTGATACAGTGTGGAAACAGGCCCTTTGGCCCAACTTACCCACACCGGCCAACATGTCCCAGCTACTAGTCCCACCTGCCTGCATGTGGTCCATATCCCTCCAACTTTGTCCTATCCATGTACCTGTCTAAGAGTTTCTTGAATGTTTGGATAGTCCCAGTCTGAACTACCTCCTCTGGCAGCTTGGTCCATACACCCGCCACCCTATGTGTGAAAATATGCTTATTAAGAATTAATTGAAGGGTGATTTACCAATACAGAAGAGTTGCGTGTTTTGCTCCTCAGGTTTATACATCATATTGGAACATATTTGAGAGGAAGCAGATTTTGAATTATGGAGTGACGCAGCAAAGAGGCAGCGACACAAAAAGACGCAGCTCATAGTGGCTGTGCCTGTCCTTCTAAAGAAAATCTGCCTTTATCCAATATCTGCTCGTCTCCTAAAGTCGTGCAGACCTTCCCACTTTACAGTCTTTGTGCAATTACATTCTGCATTTTATTAATGAATATGTCATGGAGCCATACAGCATGAAGCAGGCCCTTCAGCCCAACTTGTCCAAACCAAGATGCCTCGTCTAAGCTAGTCCCATTTGCCCGCCTTTGGCCCACATCCCTCTAGTCCTTTCCTACCCATGTACTTGTCCAAATGTCTTTTAAATATTGTTATAGTCCTGCCTCAACTGCTTCCTCTTGCAATTTCCATATTCCCACTGCCCACTGAGTGGAAAACATGCCCCCACAGTTTACAACTAAATCCTTCACCTCTCACCTTAAACCTACAATTAATTCCCCTCCAATTATAGATTCCCCTACCTTAGGTAAAAAAACTGTGATTTCACCCTGTCTATTCCGCTCATGGTTTTATACTTCTCTATAAGGTAATATATGCTGCCATCACCTTTTGCGCTGAGAATATCCCAGTGTGTAAATAATTTGCTGCTGTATTTGCCTGGAGTTCTTTTGTTCGTTTCATTAACTGTGCACCTTCAAGGTCCCCCAGCTTTTAAGCTGAATAAATAAAGAACAATTACAGTCAATGACTCTCGGCACCTCTCCAGAACTTCTGGACTCCAAGGCAAACTTTCTAACGTTCTTAAGTCTCTTCACTTAACTGAAGTCATTTCTCACTGGTACCTCATTTGTAAATCTCTTCTGCACAATATCCAAGACTTTGGCATTCGTCCTACAGTGCAATGGCCAAAGTAAGAGACATTGTTTCTGCAAAGGCTTATTGGCTCAGAAAGTTATTGGCTCTGAGATTAGTCTGATGAAGGGTCTTGACCCAAAAAGTCGCCCATTCCTTCTCTCCAGAGTTGCTGCCTCACCCGCTGAGTTATTCCAGCAATTTGTGTCGACCTCTGTATTGTTTTTACAGCTAGGAAATATATATTTTTGCTCTCCTTAATTTTAACCAATGCACTTGCCGAATGATGCATAAAAATAAGAAATCTGTTTCATTTTTAATAAGCCAGATCTTCTAAATGCATACACGGACGAACATGGTAATTGAATATTGAATTTTCTGCAGAATATTAATTATAAATTAACAACTAAAGGTGATAAGAATATTTCAAAAGTGTGGTGCAATTCTATCGGATATATCCGTGAATGCTCAGTCTTTTTCCCAGATACAGGATTCTAAAATCGAGACCATAGGCTTAAGGTGAGAGGGTGGAGATTTAAGAAGGACCTCAGGGGCAACCTTTTCACTCAGAGGGTTGTATCTGGAATGAGCTACCAGAGGAAGATATAGAAGGATTCAGTTATGACTTTTAGAAGACATTGGAAGATATTTAAACAGATATGTGGAGCTGAAGGGTTCAGATGGACATGGGCCAAATGCATACAAATGGGTCTAGCCCAATATGCCAACTTGGTCAGCATGGAACCTATTACTCGCCAGGCCTTGTTCTGCCCCCACCACTTCCAGCTTTACCCCCTTCACCACAATCAGCCTGAAGAAGGGTCCATCCATGTTCTCCAGTGATGCTGCCAACATCACCTATCCATGTTCTCCAGTGATCCTGCCTGATCTGAGTTACTCCAGCACTTTGTATCTTTTTTTGTAAACCAGCATCTGCATTTCTTAGTATCTGTAGTCCACTAGTAATGTCTTATTTACTGTCATGAGACTCATATAGGTAAATTAGTTGTAGAAACAAGAAACTGCAGTCTGAAGAAGGATCCCGACCCGAAATACCACATATCCTTTTTCTCCAGAGATGCTGCCTGACCCGCTGAGTTACTCTAGCACTTTGTGTCTATCTTTAGCTAAATTAGTTGTAATTTGTTCTGCATGACACATCACTTCAAAAGAGTTCAGCAAGTCAGAATGTTTGGAGGGATTCAATGTTGTTATGCAAAAAGATTTTCTTTATTTCTTTTTGTTTCCAAACATTATTTTATGTTTTATTTACCTCCCCACTCCTGTGCAATCTCGCTGTTCTCCCTCACAATTTACTATTCCCTTTTCATATGACATCTGAGATGTGCCTGAACCTCTGTTTAACATCCATGCATGCACATTTCAACAGACGTTACTGGAT
This sequence comes from Leucoraja erinaceus, assembly GCF_028641065.1. Taxonomy (NCBI): domain Eukaryota; kingdom Metazoa; phylum Chordata; class Chondrichthyes; order Rajiformes; family Rajidae; genus Leucoraja; species Leucoraja erinaceus. Next base: position 847,161 of record NC_073400.1, on the reverse strand, counting down.
CACGGCCAGTGGCATTCCTTCTACTCCCACTACCGTATCACTCCACCCCTGCACCATCCACCATTAATTCTCCTAACAAACTGGGAACAATTTTCTTTCCCTGCCAATGCTTAGGTTGCCTTTAACTTTCTGACTTAAATAAAATCAAGAGACTGCTAAAAGATACGACTAAAACAGCGTGTGATCAAGATATTTCTGAGACTTTCATTGATTGAGACCATGTCTGTAAAAGGCCGGGACATTGGCATGGCCCGACATTACTAAATGTTTCCAGCATTGTTTACATTTTGTTATCATGACTCAGATGAGTTCCATCAAGTGTATTTGGCATTTTGTAGACCAATCCAGCCAATACTATCCTTTGTTCTTCCCCCCCAGAGCTCTGTAAATGACTATCTCAAATGTGCATCTAATTATCTTTTGAATCGCCTGATGAACTCTAGTTCTTACAGGCAGGGAGATACAGAACATAGCCCACTCATTGTGAAAAACATTTTCTTCTTGGTATGATATAGTACTCTATTTGTCACGTGTACCGAGGTACAAGTGAGACTCATGTTTGTATACAGTTCAGTACAAGTATCACTATACATAAGCACTTAGATATTGGATAAGCATCTCATACAGTTCAAATGTATAGCAGTAGTACACTAATACAGTATACAGTGTCGCCAGTTTGGCTCTATTTTCAAGTCAAAGTTGTTGTAGGTGCAGGGGTCTTGATCTGACCATGAAGGCCTGTTGCCCTGGTGGTGTTTCAGGATCAGCCGGGCCAAGCATAGCCGTGCTGTCCTTCGCTGCTGCTCCACCACTGTAGGCCACATCTGGTCCATGTGCTTGGTCTCTGGCAGCGGCACCCGGTCCAGCTGAGGCCCAGGCAGCTGCAGGGCCTCCCCTGTCGAGGCCTTGCACACCCTCCCACAGCTGCTCTGTCGACCGGCCCCCCAGGTGGGTTCCCGTGGGTCCTGGATCTGCAGCGGTGAGCCGGCCCGCTCGGGTAAGTCCCCGGTCTCGGTGAGTCAGGCCCACCACGCGGTTTCTGGTTTGCGATGTGGGTTTCCCGTGGGTTTCCGGGTGGGCGAGTCCTCGGTCTCCAGGGGGCGAGCTGGACCTTTCGGGCAGCTCCCCGCAATACTCACGCCACCACACGGCTGCCCGGGATATCTCTCTCGTATTTTTCCTGTGTCTGTTTCCTGCACAACAGAGGATGTGCTTCCTGCGGCAGCTGAGGAAGCTGCCACAGGCAATGATGGTCCAACTCTCTACGGCCATCCTAGAGTCTGTCCTCGCCTTCTCCATCATGGTCTGGTTTGACTCAGCCATCAAGCACGACACCTGGAGGCTGCAGCCAATCGTCCGATCAGCCGAGAAGGTTATTGGCTGCAACCTTCCCTCCATTGATGAACTGAACACTGCAAGGGCCAGGAAGCGAGCGGGCAAGATCATCTCTGACCCCTCTCACTGTGGCAACAAACTCTTGTAATCACTTCCCTCTGGAAGGCAACTCCGGACTGTCAAAGCTGCCACAACCAGACAAAAAACTGCTTTTTTTCCACGAGTAGTAGCTCTACTCAATAACCAAAAATCTGTAGCCTCCTTTTGCTCTGGTATTTTATTGAATTCACATGTTTAATCAATAATGTTTTATTATTAATGTTTAGTGTTTTATGTGTCATTCCTAACTATCACTGTATGTCGTTGTCACTTGTGGTCGGAGCACCAAGGCAAATTCCTTGTATGTGAATACTTGGCCAATAAACGTATTCATTCATTCTTTGGCCAAAACTATAAGTTTCTGCCCAGTTCTATTTCTTGAACAGTGCACAGATACAAAAAGCTATGTATAGCAGGCAGATGGGACTGGTATAGATGGGGCATGTTGTCTATAGAGTCACAGAATCTATGATTGCCTCCATTTGCCATGGTATGAGGAGCATCTACTGTAGGCTTGTCACGACCTCTATCTAAATGTCATTAATTGGAATCATCACAACAAAGTCCCAGTGCCCTTTTTGTGTTACCACTTCACACTTACCACTCTCTAAAAAAAGACACAAAGTGCTGGAGTAACTCAACAGGATCTACAGGTATCCATGTTCTCCAGAGGTGCTGCCTTACGCACTGAATTACTTTGTGTCTTTTTTTAATACACCAGTATCTGCACTTCCTTGTCATCAAGCATAGAGTAATACAAGATGGAAACCAAATTATGGCCCAATTTGCACACATCGACCAAGATGCTCCATCTACACTGGTCTTACTTGCATGCATTTGGTCCAGATCCCTCTAAACCTCTCCTATCCTTGCACCTGCCCAAATATAATTTAAATTGTTGTTATAGTACCCGCCTTAACTACCTCCTCTAACATCTCATTCCATATACCCAAATATTGCCCCTCAGTTTCCTATTAAATCTTTCTCCTCTCACCTTAAACCTATGTCATCTGGTTCTTGATTCTCCTACTCTGGGTAAAAGACTCTGTGCATCTACCTTATCTATTCCCCTCATGATCTTATACACTTCTATAAGATCACTACTCAGCTTCTTGCGCTCCAAGGAATAAAGTCCTAGCCTGCCCAACCTCCCCCTATAGCTCAGGACCTCCAAGTATTGGCAATATCCTCGTAAATCTTCTCTGCACCCTTCCCTACAGCAGGGTGGCCAAAACTGAACAGAAGACTCCAACTGTATCTACTTATCGCTCTCTGTTCTTCATCTCAATGCTAGTGCAGAGTTAATGCCACCATATCAATGTTTAATGCTCGAATTTGTGGCAAGCATGGTAAGAAACTGGCACTGTATTTTAGCATGGCGTGGACCTGAGATCAGTGATGTTTTCTTGTCTGTGGTTATTTAGTCATACTGCCAAGGTCCCTGTGAAAGCTTGCAGTACATTCACATCCATCGGTGACCAAAGCTACATTGACTTTCTTTTGCAGGAAGTCAGAGTTCTTTTTTACAATTTGATATCTTGTCCATGGGGTCTGAGTAAAATGCCTTCAAATACTATGATGTTCCCCTCCTCTGTTCATGTGCTGACACTCAATTACAGGATCCACATGATTACAGGATCCACAGATCTAATCCATGACAGTATGGAAGGTCTTGACTTTATGGTAACATTTTCAAAAAGCCTTTGGCTCACAAGGTTAGATTGAGCCAGAACATTGAGGTGTCAAAATTGCTTATAAGAAAATCTTTGCCACTGTTGGCTTTACATACAAAGCCTGAGATGTAGGCAGGTAATACGGCTCATCATCTACTTCCTTGTCAGAGTGACATTTTCGGGAGAGAGAGGGACCTTCTTATCAAACTTTGGAATCAGATCATTTGGTGTTGCCCAGACACACCACATATTCAGCAGTTGTCTATGGTGTTCCAATTTCTTCAGCTCCTTCTCTGCCCGAGTCTTGGCATTTGACCTGGGTTGGCAGCACATTGACTTTGCATTTAGTTTGATGAACCTTCAGGAACGTGGCCCTTTAGTAATACATGAACAGATCCAAGGATCTCACCAGGATCTTATCCAGAGGAGGGTCTACTTAAATGTGTTTACAGTCCCTGCCAACAGGTTGTCCGTCAATGTAGGTTGCCATGATCACACTAATTTGATTTCCTGATCATATTAAAACCAGTTTACATCTTCTTACTGCCCCAATGTTTTTCAGCCTTTCAAATGAATACATATTAGTTCCCCTCTTCCATTATAGATGGGGCCCTCACTAGGGTCTCCTCGATAACCCGCACCTCTGCTCTTGCTTCACTTCCCCCATTCTTAACAGGGTCAGAGACCCCCATGTCCTCACCTTCCAGCCGTCGCATACAGCATATAATTCTCCGACATTTTCGCCACCTTCAACGGGACCCCACTACTAAACACATCTTCCCATCTCCACTTCTTTCCGCTTGCCGCAGAGACCGTTCACTCCACAACTTCTTGGTCAACTCGTCACTTCCCACCCAAACCACCCCCTCCCCAGGTACTTTCCCCTGCAACCACAGGAGATGCAACACCTGTCCCTATACTTGCCCCCTTGACTCCGTCCAAGGACCCCAACAGTGTTTTCAGGTGAGGCAGAGGTTCACTTGCACCTCTTCCAACCTCATCTACTGTATCCGCTGTTCCAGGTGTGGACTCCTGTGTATCGGCGAGACCAAGCGCAGGCTCGGCGATCGTTTCGCTGAACACCTCCACTCAGTCCGCCTTAACCTACCTGATATCCCGGTTGCTCAACACTTTAACTCCGCCTCCCATTCCCACATTAACTCTCCCTCCTCCATTGTCAGAGTGAGGCCCAGTGCAAATTGGAGGAACAGCTCCTCATATTTCAGTTGGGCAGCTTACACCCCAGCAGTATGAACATTGACTTCTCTAACTTCAAGTAACCCTTGCTTTCCCTCTCTCTCCATCCCCTCCCCCTTCCCAGTTCTCCGTCCAGTCTTACTGTCTCCGACTACATTTTATCTCCACCATCCCACTCTCCTGCTGACATCAGTCTGAAGAAGGGTCTTGACTCGAAACATCACCCATTCCTTCTCTCCAGAGATGCTGCCTGCCCGTTGAGTTCCTCCAGCATTTTGTGTCTATCTTCGATTTAAACCAGCATCTGCAGTTCTTTCCTATACATATTAGTACAATTCTACTGTTCAATGAATTATTACTGAACAAAAAGTATTTCACCTTCTAACTAAACAATCTCAGGCGGCACAGTGCCACAGCGGTTGAGTTGCTGCTTTGCAACACCAGTTGGACCCGAGTTTGACCCTAACTACAGGTGCTGTCTGTACAGAGTTTGTACGTTCTCCCTGTGACCACGTGGGTTTTCTCCAGGTACTCTGGTTTTCTCCCATGCTCCAAATATGTGTGGGTTTGTAGGTTAATTGGCTTCATAAAATTGTAAATTGTCCTTCGTGTGTAGGATAGTGCTAGTGTATGGGGTGATTGCTGGTTAGTGCAGGCTTGGTAGGCTGAAGTGCCTGTTTCCGCACTATATGTCTGAAGTCTAATCTCATGTCTACACGGATTTGTAGATTTTGACCCTCGATTCTGAAAATAATCTTTTTTTTTGTGTTGTTGATCTATGTGGTGTTAATAGTATGTGTGTTGTTGCTCTCTGTGGTGTTAATAGTATGTGTGTTGTTGCTCTATGTGGCATTAATACTATTTAAAGTCCATTCCTCATAGTCTTGATTCACTTCAGAATTCTGTGGAATAGTTGTCTGTGATTGTCAAATCGGGAGAATGGAACAGTTAAATTATTCTTGCAGCTTAACAGCCCCATAAATGCAATAACACACAGATATAAATTTATAATAATCAATTATACAATAAATAAATCACCATAATCCTGGGTAACCATAATAGTGCGGAAGAAGTCTATAGTGCAACCAAAGACACGGTGTGTAGAAGATCATAGCTGCTGAGTTTACAGTTGTGCAGTGTTCAAGAGCCTGATAGTTGCTGGTACGAAGCTGTTCTTTACCTGGTGGTCATGGTTTCTTAACCAAAGTGCAGCCTATCCAAAGATTTACAAAGCTGCAACATGACTTTCTGATTATTGTGTTAATGTCTCAACTGATGAAAGCAAGAATACTGTTTGTTATTTCTCTTGTTATTTTGTGCCTGCCATATAATACTCGCTTTCTGAATTTGGCATCTTCAATTAATGCCTGGAAAATTGTTGGATACCAGGGAAATGTCCTGACGAATTGTATGATTTTATACATACATGTTGAAACAAGGAACTGCAGATGTTGGTTTACAAAAATGACACAACATGCTGGAGTAACTCAGCGGGTCAGGCAGCATCTGTGGAGAACATGGATAGGTGACTAACGCAGTTTATGCTGCGTTATATCCGCGTGCATCACTTTGTGATGAACAGAAGCAGAATGCTATCCAATTATTCGATAACAGTTTGTGAAATCTCATCAATGTTATTTGATCATTCACATTTTTTGTTCAAAGAGTCCCAATTTACACCCGTTTTGTTTTTCTTTAGCACTGAATGTCAAGGTTTCAAAAGCCATTGACTATCATCTTATGGATTCCGTTCACCAAGACCCGCTGAAAGTCTGTGCGAAGCTGAAAGATTCCCCAGGGAGTGAGATTGCAAGTGAGCGGAGTGAGGGAGAGACCGGCAGCAAAAACAAGAAGAGGCGCAACAGAACCACGTTCACCAGCTATCAGCTGGAGGAGCTGGAGAAGGTGTTTCAGAAAACTCACTATCCAGATGTGTATGCTCGAGAACAGCTGGCTCTAGGCACTGAGCTGACGGAAGCCAGGGTCCAGGTACGGTTGATGGAAGCTGATGGTGAAAGTTAGAAGCTGTGGGATATTTGGCCAATTCTGGGCACCCTCTTGAGGCAGGCACACACTAAGGAGGTTATTTTATGATTAATTGAAACATATGGCATGGAAACAGGTTCTTCGGCCCAGCGAGTCCAAGCCAACTATCGATCACCCTTTCACATTGGTTCTTGGTATCCCACTTTCACATACATTCTCTACACACGAGGGGAAATGGGGAAATTTACAGAGGCTAATTAATGTACAAACCCGCGCAATATTGGGATGTGGGAGAAAACCGGAGCCCGTGGAGGAGACTAATGTGGTCACAGGGAAATCGTGCAAACTCCACACAAACAGCATCTGAGCTCAGGATCAAACCTGGGACTCTGGCGCTGTGATGCAACAACTCTACCACTTGTGCCAAAGTCGAACTGCCCAATTTTTCCTTAGATCTCCATGTGGCCTGCTGGCCAAAGTCACACTGGCAGTTCTAATTTAACCTCCAGCCAAGGAACTACATGTTAGTGGTGGCAATAGTGATGATAGCTTGTTTTATGTCAGCCCCCCTGTGAAGAACACCAAAGTAAGAGACGTTGTATACTGTGAAATATGGAACCATGTGCCTAATGGAGCAAGTGCAGGTCCACCACCGATCCAGACCAAGTTACGAGAACGCACTTGAAATCGCCCCTGGAGGTCCACCCGAAAATATGGTGCGTAGGCCGGGTGAGGTGGTTGATTCGGATCTCACCGGGACTTGCTCGGCCGATCCGTGAGTTGAATTTGTTTCCTGCGGCCGGTGGTTTGGAAATCTGGCTCGGCAGGAGTTGGCAGATCCATTCCCAGAGCCGACATCTGAGGCCAACTTTGCAGTCCGGCATCTCGGCCCTCCGAGGCTGTGCCCTCGGTTCGTGCAGCAAAACAGATAATACGGCAAGGCTGTGGAACCTAGGGTGCTGGGAAATCGGTGGCGGACCAGTACTGGAGGAGAAAGATGGCAGGCATTGCGAGAAGCTGATGAACCAGGAATCTCAAGGCATTCTCACCAATTCCCAGGTGGAATCAATGGAGGATATGAACTTGGTTAACGGCTACACCACTTCCTTTCTGAAAGAACCCTCCCACTCTCACATTTGTACACATGGTCAGCACAGAACAAAGGATTTTCACTGTACCTCAGTACACGACACAATAAACTAAATTCACAAATGCGCAAATATATATGGGCAGAGAAAGAGGCACATGCACAGTACATGCAGCAAAACAAAAACATATACATTTCACGCAAACACCATTAATCAGATGGAACAAAAGACACAGAATGCTGGAGCCAGGCAGACTATTGGAGAACACGAATAGGCGACGTTTCGTGTCGGGACCCTTCTGAGCCAAAACATTCCCTATCCATGTTCCCAGGAAATGCTTCTTAACCCATTGAGGTACTCCAGCATTTTGTGTGTTTTGCTCAGGATTTAAAACCTACAGTTTCCTGTGTCTACGTGTACCAAATGCACTTGCTGAGATGGATCTTACACATACATACAAAGAGGAATATGGTAAATGCATGTGAGCAGGAAAACAGATACACACACCTACAGGGACAGGTGCACACATGGAGATACATGTATCTCCCAGCTATTTACAATATATATTAATGATTTGGACGAGGGAATTGAATGCCAAATCTCCAAGTTTGCGGATGACACGAAGCTGGGGGGCAGTGTTAGCTGTGAGGTGCATGCTAGGAGGCTGCAAGGTGACTTGGATAGGCTGGGTGAGTGGGCAAATGCATGGCAGATGCAGTATAATGTGGATAAATGTGAGGTTATCCACTTTGGTGGCAAAAACAGGAAAGCAGACTATTATCTAAATGGTGGCCGATTGGGAAAGGGGGAGATGCAGCGAGACCTGGGTGTCATGGTACACCAGTCATTGAAAGTAGGCATGCAGGTGCAGCAGGCAGTGAAGAAAGCGAATGGTATGTTAGCATTCATAGCAAAAGGATTTGAGTATAGGAGCAGGGAGATTCTACTGCAGTTGTACAGGGTCTTGGTGAGACCACACCTGGAGTATTGCGTACAGTTTTGGTCTTCTAATCTGAGGAAAGACATTCTTGCCATAGAGGTAGTACAGAGAAGGTTCACCAGACTGATTCCTGGGATGGCAGGACTTTCATATGAAGAAAGACTGGATAGACTCGGCTTGTACTCGCTAGAATTTAGAAGAATGAGGGGGGATCTTATAGAAACTTACAAAATTCTTAAGGGATTGGACAGGCTAGATGCAGGAAGATTGTTCCCGATGTTGGGGAAGTCCAGGACAAGGGGTCGCAGTTTAAGGATAAAGGGGAAATCCTTTAGGACCGAGATGAGAAAAACATTTTTCACACAGAGAGTGGTGAATCTCTGGAACTCCCTGCCACAGAAGGTAGTTGTGGCCAGTTCATTGGCTATATTTAAGAGGGAGTTAGATGTGGCCCTTGTGGCTAAAGGGATCAGAGGGTATGGAGAGAGGGCAGGTACAGGATACTGAGTTGGATGATCAGCCATGATCATATTGAATAGCGGTGCAGGCTCGAAGGGCCGAATGGCCTACTCCTGCACCTATTTTCTATGTTTCTATGTTTTTATGTTTCACTACAGAGGAGATATGCACACACTAATGCAGAGACCTAGGGATGTATTCATGATCACGCCAACTTAGACAGTCAATCACACATTCACAGGCATGACAGCAGATAGGGTGACACAGTGGTGCAGCGGTAGAGTTGCTGCCTTGTAGTGCCAGCAACCCGGGTGCTACCTGTGTGGAGTTTGCATGTTCTGCTTGTGACTGTGTGGGTTTCCTCCGGTTGCTCCCACATTCCAAAGACGGACTGAATTGTAGGTTAATTGACTCCTGTAAAATAAATTTGTCCCTAGTGTGTAGGATAGAACTCGTGCTCGGGTGATGGTTGGTCGCCATGGATTCGGTGGGCCAAAGAGCCAGTTTCCACACTGTACCTCTAAACTAAACTAAAACTAAACTAAGGAATTGTACATACAAAAGCAAAGTGCTGGAGGAACTCAGCGAGTCAGGGACATGTGGAGGGAACAGCAATGTTTCTGGCCACAACCTGTCTTCAGGCTGAGGTCCTCCAGCACTTTGTGTTTCTTGACCAAGATCCCAGCATTGGCAGTCTCTGTGTCTCCATTCCCAGTATAATGGATTTTGCATTTAGCGGTGGTCCACCATGATCTCACATTCACGTATTTGACAACATTTGCCGTTTATCTAGTTTCATTGTTCTCTTCCAGAATTCACACTGGAACAACATCACACCACTCAATATTTTGTATCAGTTTTTTGTCAGTCAGTAATTGACTGCATGAACTCTGGAATCCGTGTGCTTAGTCTCCTGTATTCAGAAACATGCTCAATGTTAATATTTCATCACAAGGTGGAGGAAAAGCTGCATGGTGCTTTGGATGAACCTTGCTTTGACCAAGCTGCCATGGTAGCTGTTAAAGATTCCATGAAAAAATTGGAAGAACAGAATGGTCTCCTAGTCTCCTAATCAACATTCTCCCATAGAGAAACCAAATTAATACATAGATTATCTGACTTTATTTAGTGATGGAGTAATCGAACTATACAGTTCAGAAACAGGCCCATGCTGACCAAGTTGACATTCTGGGCTCATCCCATTGGCCTGCATTTGGCCCATATATCTCTAAACCCTTCCTATCATTTCCACCTTGGCATCTTGCTACAATTCAAGCTGGTTGTCCTAGTTCCACCAGCAACTGGACATAATGGAATGCATGCAAAATGACATTTCAGATTTACTTCATGCTGTAAAACAAGTAAAATATCTTTCACTTTTCAGCTGAGTTATAACTTCTCTGGAAATGCTGGGGAAACATTGTCAACGATGGACTGTATCTGAGGCCAAGGTGATGTCCATCCCACCTGATGGGACTTCATCTCACTGAACCTTCAAGCCATGCAACCAAATTAAATCACTTCAGATGGACATGGCCAAACATAGGCAAATGGGACTAACTCAGAGGGGGCAGCTTGGTCAGTGTGGATGAGTTGGGCAGAAGGACTGTTTCCATGCTGTATGACTATGACCAGAGCAATATAAAAAGCCTTTGTCATAGTTACTGAATTGGTAATTGGTTGAGTGAGTCCTAGTTTGTTACGGCAGATAAAACCAATCTGACTATAGTTTACTGCAGAGACACACCGCGGAAACAGGCCCTTCAGCCCATTGAGTCCATGTCGACCAGCATTAACACTATCCTACACACATTAGGGACAATTTCTGTTTACAATTTTTACATTTATACCAAGCCAATCAACCTACAAACCTGTACGTCTTTGGAGTGTGGGAGGAAACTGAAGATCTCGGAGAAAAGTCATGCAGGTCACGGGGAGAACATACAAACTCATTACAGACAGCACCCGTAGTTGGGATCAAACCCGGATCTCTGGCGCTGCAAGGCAGCAACTCTACAGCTGTACCACCGTGCCACCGTGCCACTGTGTCACTGTGTCACTGTGTCACTGTGTCACTGTGCCATCATGCCACTGTGCCACCCAGACTGATGGCATCAGCTGTAGGAAACAAGTAGTTTTGTTTACAACTTCTCATTGCCAATGAATTACTGCCTCACCATGGCCACTGATTTAACCAAGTTAAATGCTGTTCATATGGCAGCACACGGTTCAGGAGAAAACCATTGTGATGACAATGATATCAGTATTTCTTTGGTGTTGATCCTGCAACACCCGGTGCTCCCTCAACACCAACTCTCAGGGAGTGTGGCACTCCTGCAGTAAGTACTACATCAAAATGTCTCACTTCCACTTTGATAGAAACCTGAGGGGCAACCTTGTCACATAGAGGGGATGGGTATATGAACAAACTGTCAGAGGAGGTTCTTGAAGCAGGTACAAAAGCAGAATTGAGAAGACATTTGGACGGGTACATAGATAGGAAAGGTTTAGAGGGTTTGACTTAGCTGCAGTGCAGCAAACAAACATATGCAGTGCAATTTAAACAAAGCCTGTAGTTGCATAGATTAGTGTTGTGCAGTGTTCAAGAGCCTGCTGATTGCTGGGAAGAAGTTAGCCTGGAACCTGGACGTCACAGTTATCAGGCTCCTGTACCTTCTTCCTGATGATAGCAGCGAGATTACAGTGTGGCCAAGATGGCGCGGGTCTTTGATGACATTGGCTGCATTTGTGAGGCAGTGCCCCTGTAGTTCCCTTCAGTGGTGAGGAGGTCAGTGCCTGTGATGGATCAGCAGTGTCTACCATTCTCTGTAGTCTCCTTTGTTCCTGGACATTTGAGTTATCAATCCATGCTATGATGCAACCAGTCAATGTGCTCTCTCCCGTACAACTGTAAAAGTTCGATCAAGTATTCAAAGACATCCTGAATCCCCTCAATCTTGTAAGGAAGTAGAGGTTTCCTGTTGACGTCACGCATGGTCACTGTTCCTCTCGGTACTTCTGCCAAAGCCAGGAGTAGAAGGACCTGCAATCACCAACCTGGGTGCAGGATTCTCTTGTATTTGGTGGCAGAGAACTACAAGCAGTTTATATAACCTCTCATTTATCTCCGTATTTTCTCTCACACTAGGTTTGGTTTCAAAACAGAAGAGCCAAATGGAGGAAACGGGAACGCTACGGAAAATTCCACGAAGTCAGAAACCACTTTGCTGCAGCGTATGATATCTCAATCTTCCCTCGGCCAGACAATTACCCTCAGGTACAACATTGGCATGGGGTGTTATGGTTCAGTGGTGGGGAAATCACTGCAGTTGTACCATCTAACAGATTATAGGGGCAGGGCCATGACTATTCATTATAAAAAAAGATTCAGATGTATTTACTATGGTGCTTTAAAAATAAAGTCTTCATTTGTTCTGGCTTTTTTTGTTTAAACTTTAACCTTATTATCTTTGATTTTTTTTGGTTACCTTATTGGTGGAACTCAGCAGGCCAGGCTGTGCCCGTGGAGGGAATGGAGAGATGACAGTTTGGGTCCCTTCCTTAGACTGGGTTAAAGTGGCGGAAAAGTGAAATAGAATTTACTGTTGATGGAAATCAATCAATGTGGTTCATGGCTTAGTTGGTATTTCCAGAATGCTGAGGGAAGAGTTGAGTTCATTGCCACAGAAGGTTGTGGAGGCCCAGTCATTGGGTATTTTGACAGATACTAGATTGGTAAGGGTGTCAAGGGTTTTGAGGAGAAGGCAGGAGAATGGGGTTGAGAGAGAAAGATAGATCATCCATGATTGAATGGCGGAGTGCTCGATGGGCTGAATGGCCTATTTCTGCTCCTACGACTTACTGTGTGAACATGAACATGAGTAAATAGGATGTTGTTTCACAGAGCCAGCATAAGGACAATGGATTGGATGGCCTCCATCTGGGTACATGATTCTCTTGTTCTGAATTAACATGAATATCATTTCTTCCTCTCCAAATCATTGGATTTTACAGGACATTGGATGTTGCCAGGACTTGAGGGCCTGAGCCATTTATTAAGGCTAAGACTTTATTGCTTGCAGCACATGAGAATGAGGGGTGATCTTACAGATGTGTATAAAATCACGAGGAAAATAGATAGGATAAATGCATAGTCTTTTACCCAGGGAAGGGGAATCAAGAATTGGAAAGATAGGTTTTAGGTGAGAGGGGAATGATTTATTAGGAACCCGAGGGGCAACTTTTACAGCAGAGGGTGATGGGTGTATGGAGTGTGCTGCCAGAGGAGGTCGTTGAGGCAGATAGTTTAACAACACTTTAAAAACCTGAAATGTCATCTATCCACTTCCCTCCATTGATTCTGAGTTCATCCACGTCTAGTTTTTAATCCTAGTACAGTATTGTCATGTTGATTTATCCCCCAAATTATTTATTTTTTTCAGACATTTTCGCAGTTCACTACATTTATCCCTTTGGCATTCTAGTGACTTCAAATATTGTGGATATTTTTGCAAAATTGACCAAATTGGATAACAATTTATTTATGGCAGTAATTAAAACCACCCATAGTTGCAATACTGTGGTGAACTGTTCGTCTTGTGTTTGGCCTCAAAAGTCCCACAGAGAACAGCTGGAGAGAAGGGTCAGCCATCTAATTATTTAGGGCCATGTTACACCTACTGTTGGTCTTGTTATTTTGAAATGTACCTGTATGTTACTAAAGATACTTGTTTTCTTTCAGATACACAACAACCTCTGGGCCAGCACTGCAACAAACACTGCCACGGTGTCTTCACCTCTACTGTCCCAGCAACCCATGCCTTCATCTTGCATGACTCCGTATTCACACTCCCATGGGAATGTCGGTGGGTTTATGGGCATCTCCAGCGCTCCGACTCACCATAGTGGCATCAAGAGTCTTTATTCCCTTCACGGCTTCCCCAGCTCACGTGCCAGCCACGCCTTTGAATCGGTGCCTGAATCTGACTACAAAACGCCCAGTCTTGTTGCTCTTCGAGGGAAGCCAAAGGAACCGCCGGCTTTCCTTTCATGGGATGGCAGGAGATGATGCCTTTGACTCAACTTTTTTTTTTTCATCACTGAAGAATTTCTCTCTACTATTATGCTTTTAATTATAAATAATTGCCTGAGTTACTTCATGACTCACTGCAGAAGGTGGAGAAACAATGTGTCATTTCCAGACGCACGTGGCGACGATTTCAGAAGGACGTTTATCTTCCGCTTTGATATCAAGATTATCCCCTCTAGTGTTGGTACCTAAACCAAGACATTAACTCCTTGAAAGTGCCATTATTGCAAATACTACCATCAACAGCAATTTGCAGAAGAGATGTGCATGGAGTTTTGATTTTTTATGAAGCTGTGCGAATGTTATTGGCCTCGATCCTTGTATGCATACGAACAGAAAATTAAATTTAATTTAAAGAGCTCAAAGTTGCAAATATTTCCAATGTGTTAAACTTTATTGACATGCTGAATCTGATCCAACAGCAGACTGCAATTTTAGGAAGAGTAAAATATTAATGTTCAACAATTGTAAAATAGCAACAGAAAAAAATCATATATGAATATACAGAACATCAATTTGCTAAATAACCCGTTCCATAACAATGCAGGCACAGAACCTTGTGCAGTATAATACGCGAGGTCCCATGTCATATAGCACGGAAACAGGCTATTCGGCCCAATTCAACTATGCTGACCAAGATGCCCCATCCAAAACCCCATCCCATGGACCTGCATTTGGCCCGATATCTCTCCAATCCTTTCCTCTACATGCACCTGTCCAAACGTTTTTTTTAATATGTTGTTACTCTACCTGCCTCAACTACTCTCTCTAGTAGCTCAATCCATATACCCACCACCCTCCGTGTGAAAAGGTTGCCCCTATTAAATATTTCCCTCTCACATTAAACCCCGATGCCCTCTAGTTCTTGATTCCCCTGCCCTTGGAAAAAGACCGTGCATTCACCCTATCTATTTGCTTCATGATATTATACACCCCTATAATATCACCCCTCAGCCTCCTGTGCTTCAAGTCCAAGACTGCCCAACCTCTCCCTATAGCTCATGCCTTCAGTCCTGGCAACATCCTCGTAAATCTTCTCTGCAGTCTTTCCAGCTTAATTACATCCTTTCTATAGCAGAGTGACCAAACGTGTCCACTGTACACCAAGCGTGGCCTTACCAATGTCTTGTACATCTATATTGTAACTGCCACATAGAGTCAATACACTAATTAATGAGGGCCAGTGTGCCAAAAGCCTTCTTCACCTCTCTATCTATCTCTGATACTATTTTCAGGAAACAACGTGCTCACACTCCTAGATCCCTCTGCTCTAGTCTAGTATTATCTCATCGTTGACTTTATTGATGTAAACCTGGGTGACTAGTGAGTAATATTTTTAATGATGTTAGAAGGATAACGTCAGATAGGGGTCTAGAACCTGTTCACTGTGACTGACTCTTTAGACTTTATAGAGATCCAGCCTGGAAACAGTCCGTGCTGACCAGCGGTCGTCCTGTACACAACTAGCACTATCTTGCACGCTTGGGACAATTTATAATTTACAGAAGTCAATTAACCAGCAAACCTGCACGTCTTTGGAATGTGGGAGGAGACAGGAGTACCCGGAGAAATCCCACGTGGTCACAGGGAGAAGGTACAAACTCTGTGCAGACAGCACCCGTAGTCAGGATCTAACGTGGGTATCTGGTGCTGTAAGGCAGCAACTCTACCGCTGTGCCACTGTGCCGTCCTTTTTTTAATTTTCTGGCCGACCCAACCTTACCTGCTTTAGAGAAGCTCCTGATATAAGGCTGTGCAATAACAACATGGAAATGTACACTGAGAGCCATTGATCTATATTGCTACTTCCCAACATCAATCCACGATGAATCCTCTGCTGTGCTCCAGATCAGTGATTCCCAACCTGGGGCCATGACAAATTTCAGGGGGGCCACAGAAATATTTGGGGATTTAGGGGGCCACAGGTTCAATGAAGGGGGCCACAGAGCTACCACCCTGTTGTCTCCTAAATTTCAGTTCTAATAAATTTAAATCTACGTAGTTGAAATATTTTTGATGTTTGTGGAATAGAATAAAAGTGAATATATGTGCAATTAATAGACACTGATATTTTTATGGAAGGTATTGTAATATTGAAGTATTTTTTTCTGCTAATAATGTCAGGGGGGCCACAGAAAAATTAAAAGATCCCAAGGGGGCCATGAGCTAAAAAAGGTTGAGAACCACTGCTCTAGTTGTCTACATCTCCATGAGATTAACTGTTAACAATTACGAATAATAAGGAACTGCAGATGCTGGTTTATACCAAAGTTAGACACTAGGTGCTGGAGTAACTCAACATGTCCGACAGTTTCCTGGGAGAACATGAATAGGTTATGTTTCAAGTCGGAACAAAGGGAAATGTGTGGGTCTGAAGAGAGATTCCGTCCCGAAACGCTGCCTATCCATGTTCTCCGGAGCTGCTGCCTGACCTGCTGGGTTACTCCATTTTGTGGCCAACTATTACTCCCTGGACTCAAGTGCATTGTAAGGGCACTTGGATAAGGTGCCAAAGAATATCTGATATCGGTGAAATCATATCTGTGGGAGGCTGTGGGAGAAAAAGGGCCCGAGAGGGAGATGTGGAATCTGCAAGTCCAGCATGATGCAACAAGGGGAGAATTGCCAAAAAGACAGTCTGTCAGAGGTTGCAAATAAACATTCTCCCAATAGGGAGAAATGATCATTCCAGGCTGCTTTGCAATAATACTGCAATTACAAACTTTACATTTGTAAATGATGTGAATTATTGCAAACGTGTCATGTGTGGACACTTCATCAATTTCCATGCATGTACTGTGAATACATTTACTTTTGTACTTGTGATGTGAGGAACAGTTTGCATTATCTGATGCCGGTCACCCCGCTGTAGTCAGAGTTCAATCCTGGTGCTGTCTGTGTGCAGTTTGTACATTCTCCCTGTGGGTTTCCTCCAGTTTCCTCCCACATCCCAAGTCCCACATTCCTCCCACATCCTAAGCCCAACAAGCTTATTGTGTAGGAAAGAACTGCAGATGCTGGTTTAAATCGAAGGTAGACACAAAATGCTGGAGTAACTCAGCGGGACACAATGAGCTTATTATATTTTGCATTCTTTGACAGCGTCCTACTTAATCCCATAAATTTTATAAATATTTTGCTATGTATCTACAATATTTTTCAAAGTCGGCAAATGTTCTCTATCTGCCTCTGCTTTTTATTATCAGTCATTCCATTTCCATTCAAAACCTCTATAATAAAATGACTGGACTTTTGTGTACTTCTGCAACAATGACTATTAATGTGTGCTCTCTTGCCATCCATTCACAGACTAGTTAACATAATTCACAGACTCACTAGTTAAAATCATTTCTCTGACTTATTGACTAGTTAAATTCACTGACTGGTTAAATTCATTTCACTGATTCACTGACTAGTTAACTTCACTGACACACTAGTTAAAATCATTTCACTGATTTACTGGCTAGTTAAATTTATTTTATACATTGGTGAAATGTTTAAAATATCAATTATCGGTTAGATCTGTGATGTGATTCCCTGGTCTTCCCTCACAATTAAATCCTGGAATCATTACCAACATTGGTTTGTTTCCAAAGGTGATTAGGAATGTGTATCCGCATCTGTCTACGAGTGAACCATTACATGAAACCTTCTGTGTTACACCAGAATCCTAATTATAATAGTTCAGACGTGTTGCTCTTTTCAGTGAGATTCTGATATGACTGGACGTGATGTACACCTCCAGCCAACATACTTGTCACATACCTGACATAGAAACATAGAAACATAGAAAATAGGTGCAGGAGGAGGCCATTCGGCCCTTCGAGCAAGCACCGCCATTCATTGTTATCATGGCTAATCGTCCCCAATCAATAACCCGTGCCTGCCTTCTCCCCATATCCCTTGATTCCACTAGCCCCTCTAGCTCTATCTAACTCTCTCTTAAATCCATCCAGTGACTTGGCCTCCACTGCCCTCTGTGGCAGGGAATTCCACAAATTCATAGCTATCTGGGTGAAAATGTTTAAAATGTCTTAAATGGCCTCCCCTTTATTCTAAGACTGTGGCCCCTGGTTCTGGACTCGCCCAACATTGGGAACATTTTTCCTGCACCTAGCTTGTCCAGTTCTTTTATAATTGTATATGTTTCTATAAGATCCCACCTCATCCTTCTAAACTCTAGTGAATACAAGCCTAGTCTTTTCAATCTTTCCTCATATGACAGTCCCGCCATCCCAGGGATCAATCTCGTGAACCTACGCTGCACTGCCTCAATCACAAGGATGTCCTTCCTCAAATTAGAAGACCACAACTGTGCACAATACTCCAGATGTGGTCTCACCAGGGCACTATACAACTGCAGAAGAACATCTTTACTCCTATACTGAAATCCTCTTGTTACGAAGGCCAACATTCCATTAGCTTTCTTCACTGCCTGCTGTACCTGCACGCCAACTTTCAGTCACTGGTGTACAAGGACACACAGGTCTCACTGCACCTCCCCTTTACCTAACCTAACCCCATTGAGTCAGGGACGTGCGGTAAGGGGAGGCAGGGGAGGCAGAGCCTCACCTGTCATACTCCCAATGAAAATAGCTGTTAAGAAAAGTAAAGAAAAATGATAATAAAATAAAATAAACATAAAGGTTTTTCCACTGATCTGTGTTATAATGTAATTTCTATATGAATCTAATCATATAGAATGCCAAGGGCTATTTGGCACGCTGCCTCTGGACCTGAAAATGGGCAAATAGCCTGATACAATAATTACAATTACAATTACAATTACAATTACAATTACAATTTTTATAGTCAAAATCGCCAAATTTGTGCAGCTCCGCTGCAAATACAGATAGAGATGAGAGGTGAGGCAGCGTCGAGCTGAGCCTCCCCTCTGATTGCGCAACCCCTCAGAAACTGGATGGAGCGCGGGCAATAAGCATGTGCCTGTTGCTATCTTTCTGTGTGTCATCAATGTAATGTTTGAAATCCCTTCATTACATATCCTTACCTTCCATAGTCCAGGTAGCTTATTTCATGTATAAATATATTAAATTTAGGCTCGCTGGTCTCGTCATAAAACTGCAATGAAAAAGCACCAGGGGAGGCAGCGATCACATCTGCCTCACTGAGGGGGTGTGTCTTGAGCCCAGTGGAGGAAGAGCGAGCGCCCACGTAATTGACGCTACCTCACTCTCCCTCCACGTTAGCTAGTTTCAGCAGCGGCGGCACAGCACTGGATTCCACTGCATTCAGCGCTGAATTTCCAGCCGTGGGCGGCGCTGACTGGTAGGTTGATTCGTTGATTTGTAGCGGCCAATTCAGAGGCTCTGGGCCGCTGAGAGCTCCCAATGCATACTGATTGATTATTTTCCTGTAATGACTTTGCTTGCATTTACAGATGGAAACTACCACTCCAGCCATGGGCTGCAAACAGTAACGACTGCAAAACTTACTCTGTTCTTACTGAAGTCAGTGAACTAAACTTCACGAGCTGTGGTGTACAATGTACAGATGCCGCGACATTATGTTCAGCGTTAGCTAACGCCAAAAGCCTATATTTTACAAACAAAACATCTGTAAATTTAAGAAAGTAAATAAGCTGAGAGTGTGAATTAAGGAGAGGTACAAAGAGGGTTTTTTTTAACATCTTTATTGAGAATAAGGAAGGCGTAGATGCTGGAATCTTGGATAGAACACAAAGTGCTGGAGTAACTCGGCAGGTCAGGCTGCATCTGTGTAGGACGTGGGTGATGTTTTG
Organism: Leucoraja erinaceus; assembly: GCF_028641065.1. Taxonomy (NCBI): domain Eukaryota; kingdom Metazoa; phylum Chordata; class Chondrichthyes; order Rajiformes; family Rajidae; genus Leucoraja; species Leucoraja erinaceus. The sequence goes on along the minus strand of NC_073400.1, from coordinate 827,534 downwards.
GGTCAGGATCTTTCTGCTGATTGAATGTAATGGGGGAGAGAAAGCTGGAAGAGAGGTGGGGGCAGGACAGAGCCTGACAAGTGATAGGTGGATACAGGTGAGGGATGCCTGGACCATTAGTACTCCAGTACTTTGTGTTCTCAGGAATAGATGCCTATTGGTAGATATTTTCCTCCCAAGGGCTATTTGGCACGCTGCCTCTGGACCTGAAAATGGGCAAATAGCCTGATACATTAGAGAGAAAGGTTACAGAGAAAGGTTGAACAAGTTAGGGCTTTATTCTTTGGAGCGCAGAAGGTTAAGGGGGGACTTGATAGAGGTTTTTAAATGATGAGAGGGATAGACAGAGTTGACGTGGAAAAGCTTTTCCCACTGAGAGTAGGGAAGATTCAAACAAGGGGACATGACTTGAGAATTAAGGGACTGAAGTTTAGGGGTAACATGAGGGGGAACTTCTTCTCAGAGAGTGGTGTGGAATGAGCTTCCAGTGAAGGTGGTGGAGGCAGGTTCGTTTTTTATCATAGTTATAGTTAATATAGTTATATAGACGGGAAGGGAATGGAAGGTTATGGTCTGAGCGCAGGTATATGGGACTAGGGGAGAATATGTGTTCGGCACAGACTAGAAGGGTCGAGATGGCCTGTTTCCATGCTGTAATTGTTATATGGTTATATGGTTACATGTTCTGGCCACTGAGTTAAACATATCCCTGGTCCACACTGGGTGTATGACCCCAAATGCAAACTTCATAAAAATAGGCAGAGCTGAATATCCACACTCTGCTCAGTTGGTCTTGCTGTGGGTAACAAGAGCGTCACCTCTGGAAGGGAATGCTGGTCATCACTCCAATCACAAGTAGTCCTTCTGGACATAGATGTGCTGACTGGCTGTTTGATTGTTCATTGTGTTTATGAGAGATGCCTCATGGCTTTAGCTCCATGCTGGGGAAGTACATTTTGCCCAAGGCTGAGAACATATAGAAAGGTATTTTTGCTGACATTCACAGTAATTTAAAGGGTTTACAGCATGGAAACAGGCCCAGCCCACCGAGCCAACACTAACCATCGATCACCCATTCACACTAGTTCTATGTGATTCCACTTTCAAATCCACTCCCTAAATTCTAGGGGCAATGTACAGAGGCCAATTAATCTACAAACCCACAAGGCTTTGGAATGTGTGACGAAACTGAAGCACCAGAGGGAATCCCGCAGTCACAGGGAGAACGTGCAAACTCCACGCTGACAGCAACCGAGGTCTGGCTCTGACTAAAGACATTCCTCCTCATATCCTTTCCCTTCTCCCATCATAGCTGATTACAAGGGCATTTGGAGCATGGAATCAATTTGGTTTTGTGTCTTTGTAACTCCTTGTTTAGTTTAGTGTCACTATACCTCCACCCTCGACTCTGTCCAGGGACCCCGACAGTCCTTTCAGGTTAGGGGGAGGTTCACTTGCACCTCCTCCAGCCTCATCTACTGTATCCGTTGTTCAAGATGTGGGCTCTTATACATCGACGAGACCAAACGCAGACTGGGCGATCGTTTTGCAGAACACCTTCCCTCAGCCCGCCTGAACCAACCTGATCTCCCGGTTGCTGGACACTTGCTGGACACTTGAATTCTCCTTCCCATTCCTACACAGACTTTTCTGTCCTCATTCTCTGCCATTGTCAGAGTGAGGCTAAATGGAAATTGGAGAAACAGCATCTCATATTTCGCTTGGGCAGCTTACAAACCAGTGGTCTGAAGAAGGGTCTCGACCCGAAATGTCACCCATCCGTTCTCTCCAGAGATGCTGCCTGTCCTGCTGAGTTACTCCAGTATTTTGTGTCTTACAGTGCAGTGGTATGAATATTGATGTTTCTCACTTCAGGTACCCGGCATTCCCTCCCCCACCCAAGTCACACTAGCTTCTCATTTCACCCTACAAACAGCTTACAATGGCTTGTTTCCTTTAACATCAGTACTTTTTTGCATATCTTTCATTCATTGTTCTTTATCTCTCTACATCACCATCTATATCTCTCATTTCCCTTATCCTAACCTATCTGAAGAAGGTTCTCGACCCGAAACATCACCCGTTCCTTCTCTCCAGAGTTGCTGCCTGTTTTGCTGAGTTACTCCAGCTTTTTGTGTCTCTCTTTAGTTTAGTTCAGTTTAGTTCAGTTTAGTTTAGTTTAGTTTAGTTTAGAGATACAGCATGGAAACAGGCCCTTTGGCCCACCGAGTCTGCGCCAACTAGCGATTGCCCATTCACTAGTTCTTTCCTACACACTAGTGACAATTAGCTTACAAACTTGCATGTCTTTGGAGTGTGGGAGGAAACTGGAGCAGGCAGAGAAAACCCACGCAGTCACAGGGAGAATGTACAAATTTCATACGGACAGCACCCGAGATCAGGATTGAGCATGGGTCTCTGGCACTGTAAGGCAGCAACTCTACCGCTGAGCTGTTGTGCCACCATACATAAATGTATCTCCATACATAAAAATGTCAGAGGAATGAGCGGTCAGTGGGTGAGGCAGGAAAATCTGCCCAAGAATGATGTCAAAGTCCGTGGTCTGACCTATGGTGTAGAATTAGCAGATGTCTCTCAGAATAATATGAGATTGAAAGTGGCAAGAATTTCCATCTCTATCTTAGGGTAAAAAAATGTAAATCTTTCACTGAAAACAAATTGGAGCCCAGTTGTGCATAGTTATGTTAGAAGCTCACTAGGAACAGCCCCTGAATGCGAAGTTCCTCGGGGTGTGGTCCTTTAAGTGCGTAAAGAAACCAATGACCTTTTGTCTTGTTTTACTAAATTGTTACAGCACACCCTTGCTGTTCTGCTGGCTTAATCGCAATGTTTAGTCCAAAGTCATTATTCATAGTGACGTCCTCCACCAAAGATTCAATTTGCTGTAGAATTATTGTAAATTTAATCAGCGATCATCATAAATCATAACCAAAATCCTTTTTTTCATTTTTAGTTGTTAACATATGAGACAGAGAGTAATACGCCCTTCTTAATACGTCAGAGAGTAAACCCGCCCTTCAGCCCACTTTGTCCATGCCAACAAAGCTTGCATATTGGGCTAGACCCATTTGCCTGCATTTGGCCCATAATTCCGCTGAACTCTTCCTATCCATATACCTTAGTCAGAAGAAGGGTCCTGTCCCAAAATGTCACTTACCCATGTTCTCAGGAGATGCTGCCTGACCCGCTGAGTTCCTCCAGCACTTTGTGTGTTTTTTTTGTAGACCAGCTTTCACTTTTCACTTTTCTTTATCCATACATCTGACCATAATTGTCATCATTGTATCTGCTTCTTTAGCTTTTTCTGGCACTTACAGATAGGAACTATTCTCTGAGTGAAAAGGCTGCCCCTGAGGTCCCTCTTAAATCTCTCCCCTCTCTCTTTAAGCCCGTGATCACTAGTTTGAGAACATACTACTCTGGGAGAAAGACTGTGATTGAAATAATCTCATATGTACAACAAATATCATTTAAATAGCTATGACAATATTTAGTCTCAAAGCTAATAGAAATTAAATCAGTTTCACAGACCTTTTCCAAAATGTAAGTTTTTAATAAGTATTAGACTAAGTGGGACCCGTTGGGTCCCATGTTCACACGGTAGGGCTGGTCCCCCAACACAATATCCCACCTTTCCACCAATTCCAATATTGGTGGCTATGGGGGGGGCTTTCTGGAGCGCTAGTATGGGTGTTGTGGGCCAAAGGGACTGGTTTCCAGAGGGCTAGTATGGACATTGTGGGCCAAATGGATTCTTGGGCTGGCAGCTCAGTCCCTCAGGCCTGGTGGGTTGGTAACTCAGTCACTCAGGCCTGGTGGGCTGGAAGCTCAGTCACTCAGGCCTGGTGGGTTGGTAACTCAGCCACTCAGGCCTGGTGGGCTGGTAACTCAGCCACTCAGGCCTGGTGGGCTGGCAGCTCAGAAACTGCCAGAAACTCTTACCAAAACAGGTGAGAGACTCTGTGAGAGTAAAGGGGGAGAGTGTGGAGAATCAATTTTAGACATTTTTCATCTTTTTCTGCAGATCACAGCAATGAAGTAGGAAAGTATATCCTGGCCTTGATCTCACAGGGAGCCAATGGAGGGAGGGAGAAAAATACTGGGGTGAGGTTTAATACTTGCAGGGGGAATACTTACTGATGGGCCGCAGGGACTACTCCTGGGCTAGATGGGCCGAAGGGACTAAAAAAAAGAGAGAAATCTCAGTGAAAGGCATGGGCCTTTTGGCCCCAAAATGCTCCTCCTGGGCTAATAAGGGCGTTTTGGGCAAAAGGGACTGGTTTCTCAGCTAATAGGGGCCTTGTGGGCCGAAATTAGTGGTTTCAGGCAGGCCAAATAACTAATTTCATTTAATTTCCATTTCCATTTCGCATTGCAGTCTCAAGCACAGGGCAGGCCAAGCAACTCATGGCATTGTCATTTCATTTCCATTTGGCATTGCAGTCTCAAGCACAGGTAGGCCAAACAACACACGGCTTTGTACTTTCACTTCCATTTTGCATTGCATTGTCATTAAGGGCTAACAAATCATTGTACATTGCAGTTTAGTTGATTCACTGCTTAGTATTGTATTGTTTTGTATTCAAATTTATTGTCATTGTCTCAATTTGAGAAAACAAAATGAATTTCCCTTACAGGCAGTATCATAAAAAAATTCACAAAAAAAAAAATAAATAATAAATAAATAATAAAACATATTTAAAAATAAAATTGAAATTGAATTAAAAAAAAAGCACAAACACAGAAAGTCCACGACACAACATAACATAAATGGCACCAAGGTGAGGATGGCACCATAGTCCAGCCAGCCTCCCCTCCGTGTTCATCCGTGGTCGGGGCCTTCCGAGCACCCGCAGTCGCCGCCCCGGGTGGCCCGATGTTCAGGCCCTCACGCCGGGCTGGTGGAACGCCGACGCCGAACCCCGACGGTGAGCATCCTCCTCCTCAGCGGCCCGGACCTCCTGATCAGCCGCCTCCCGCTGCCGGAGTCTGCAGCTCCTGAGTCCACAGGCCGAGCCGGGCAGAGTCACAGGACCCCGCGCTGTCCATCAGCGCCGCCCGCGTTGGGAGCTCCGCAAACCGCAGCTCCAGGATGTCGGTGCAGCAGGTCCAGCACTCCGGGCTCCAGACGGCGACCCCCGGTAAGGCATCGCCAGCCCCGCGATGTTCCAGCGCTGTCCCGCCGCTGCTGGAGCTCCGGGTCGATCCCGGCAGGAAAGGCCGCGCCAATCCAGGTAGGTAGGCCGCTGTGGGGGGAGGGGGGGGGGGAGCGAGGACGCAACTCGAATAATAGTCGGGTCCTCACCAGGAAGCGGCTGAAGGACAGTATCCCCCGCACCGTGCCCTCTTCCCCCACATAAAAACACCAAAAAAACACAAAAAAACACACTTTTACATAACTAAAATAAACAAAGAAACAAAAAGACTGTAGGTGGAGGCTGCTGGCACCAGCGCCACCGGAAGTACAACATGATAGTCGTGGCCTCTCCCTCGCGGTCTTGCAGAGTGACTGACTCACGTCCAGGCATCTGGGGTTTTATAGTCCTGCCCCCCCACCCCGGAAGGAGCGTTACCTTCATCACTGTGATTGACAGGTGATAGGACCAATCAGCTGATCACATGGTTTTTTTAGACCCTCATAACTTTTTCATCTTTCATCGATAGGAAAAATCCTCGGGGCTGGCTCAGCGGAGGAGGACTGTGAGTAAGATGGCCAAAAATCACAGCGATACAGAGTAGCGGTTTTTCTAAAATCAATATACAGCGGACAGGATGTGGTGAAGATGAGACTTTTAATAATATAGATATGTGTTGTGGATGTTTTTTCTCTCAGTTCACATTCCACTCGTATTTCTGGAAGGAGGACATTTTGTTGGCTTAAAGGATTTTATAATGTCAGTGACTTGGCCTGAATATACCAGTCACATTTGGAAAGGTGCCAGCAAGTCTGGTGGGAGGAAATGTTTTCCTCTTACAACAGAGGCAGCAGCTCGATGCTGAATGTGATGCCCTCAACATCTCCCCTGCCCCTTAAGCACTATGACCTGAAACCATATAAATTGGTTGCTCACAACCTGGAAGCAAGATAACACTGCACTATTTATGAAAAGATTAAACAATAATTGCAAATACAAATCAATTTCAAACATATTTTTAAATAAGGAAATTAAAATGGAAAGAATGCAGAATCCAATGATTCAGTGGTTCTTTATTGTCACGTATACGGAGGTGCAGTGAAATTTGATTTACCACACAGTCATACCAAAAAAGCAACCAGCCAAAACTACAAAAAAATGAAACATAAACAGCCACCATAGCGGTGTGTGAGAATCCCCAGGGCACACAACATTAGCAGACTCCAACACCCATCAGTTCAATGTCCGGGCCACACACACGCTCCTTCACCGTGATGTGACCAATGCTGTACTGACTGCTGTCACTCTCTCTGCAGTCCCCGTCCACCCGGACAGTCAGAAAGCCGTCCACACTGGCACTAGATTCCGGGTTGTCCTCATGACGCGTTGTCCCGGCAAACACCGTGATCACTGCACTCACGACACTCCCTCCGATTCCCCACCAGCGCAGGCAGCACGTCCATCTTGTTTTTCAGCGACCTCACATTCCCCACTGTGATGGAAGGCGAATAACTTTTACCTTTTTCCTCCTTTCCTCCCGCGGTCAAGGGGATCAAAACATCCGCAGTCGGGGCGGTCGAAGCTCTCACAGTCGGTGATTGAGGCTCCCGCGATCGGGGCGGTCGAAGCTCCTGCAGTTGGAACTCCCAAAGCTGATCCTTAACAAAGGGACTGCCAGCTCCACGATCTTAGGCCGCAGTGTGGATGGAGATACGATACGGAAGAAGTTGCATCTCCATTGAGGGAAGAGATAAAAAATTCTCCCCGTACCCCTCCCCCACATCATACAAAAACTAAAGATACATTAAAACATACAAGTTAAACAGACTAAAGGGACGAGACAGGCTGTTGGCGAGACTGCCACTTATGGCGCCACCTGGTGGGCATGAAAGAGTGCCATGATCCAGGTCTGTTTTAGAATCAAAGAGTCCCAACTTGGCCATGCTGCCCAAGTTCATAAGTTCATGTCATAGGAGCAGTATTAGGCCTATCGGGTATTAGGCCATCGAGTCTACTCTGCCTTTCAATCACGGCTGATCTATCTTTCACTCTGAACCCCATTCTCCTGCCTTCTCCCCATAATCCTTGACATTCTTACAAATCAAGAATGTGTCAATCTCTGCTTTAGAAATACCCAATGACTTGGCCTCCACAGTCATTTGTGGCAATGAATTCCACAGATTCAACACAGTTGGCATATTGGTTTAGACCTATTTGCCTGCACTTGCCCATATCCCTCTAAACTCACCCTATCCATATATCTGTCCAAACATCTTTGAACAGTTATAGTTGCATCCGCCTCTATAATTTCCCCTGGCAGCTCATTCCACATACGACTACCACCTGAGTGAAAAGGTTGCCCCTCTCTCCCCTCTAACCCAAAGTTTATGCTCTCTAGTTTTAGAATACTCTACCCTGGAAAAAGACTGTGAGCATTCACTTTCTCCATGCCCCTTGTGATCTTGTACACCTCAATAAGGTCACCCCTCTGTTTGCTACCCTTCCTGTCTATCCAAGCTCTCCCTATCTCAAGCCCACAAGCCTGGGTAACATCCTGGTAAATTCCTTCTGCACCCTTTCCAACTTAATGACCTTCTTCTTGTAGCTAGTGCCCAGAAATGCACATAATAAGTTCATGTTCATGTCATAGGAGCAGAATTCGGCCATTCGACCCATCTTGTCTACTTTGCCATTCAATCTTGGTAAATTTCTCTTTGCCTCTCAATCCCATTCTCCTGAATTCCACCTCATCTCCTTTGCACAGGTGCATCCTTATATTCTGAGTACTCCAAGCGTGGTCTCACCAAGGCTTTGCACAGAAAGAAGAGGAGAGGAGAGGAGAGGAGAGGGGAGGTCATTGGGTTGCATGAAAAATACTGTAAACCTAGAGGCACAGACTAAGTTAAGGCTGATTTGCGTGGCATCACAAGAAAGTGAAATGCATTGTGCAGTGTCTGGATGTAGGGATCAGAGAGTGGGAAAGGGCAGCAGAGACTTGGGGAAGGTCAAAGATGGAGAAGGCTGAAGGAAGCTGGAGGAGAAGAGATGGAAACAGGGCCTGAGATGCAAAGAATAAAACCAAAAAGGAATTAGAATTAGATTTTGGTTAATTATTGTCACATGTACCAAGGTACAGCTTTGTTTTGCATGCTGTACAATCTGATCAGATAATATTATATATAAAAACAACCAAGCCAAATTAACGTACACTAGGTCGAGCTAAGGGGAAGATACAGAGTACATTATAGCACACGGGTTCCACAGTCCAATGTCCGCAATGGGGTAGAAGTGAGTCAGACTACCCTAGCTTACGGAAGGACCATTCAGAAGCCTGATAACAGAAGATGTTCCTTACTCTGGTTGTGTGCATTTTCAAGCTTCTGTACCTTCTGCCTGACAGGAATGGCAAGAAGAAGGAAGACCTCTACTCAAACTGTGAGAAATCCTTAATTCAGATCACATTGGGAGACTAGTTGATCTTCTTTGGTGATCTCACTACCGGTGTTGGGGAAAACTGTGGAAATTTGTGACTGTCAGTAGGGCGCGGGGAAGCAAACTACGACTGTCTATGGTTTAACAAAATGCAATGCTTTGTTACAGGGACAAGTACAAGATGCCAGGGCACTAGCTTTAATATAGACTTTACCACCTGTTGGATACAAATTGTCTGGGTGATAGACCTACACCAGCAATGCCACAAGAGAGCCTGACAACCTGGAGGCCAAGTCCCAACAGAGGAAGAGTCAAACAACTATCCAAGCAATCCATGCATCCACATTGGGTTAATGTAAGATTAGCACTTGCCGGCTCTGGGCCTGTACTCACTGAATTTTAGAGGGATGAGGGGGGAACGCATTGAAACTAACCGAATAGTGAAAGGCCTGGATAGAGTAGATGTGGAGAGGTTTTCACTAGTGGGAGAGTCCAGGACTAGATGGCACAACCTCAGAATAAAAGGACGTACATTTACAATGGAGATGAGGAGGAATATATTTTGTCAGAGGATGGTGAATCTGTGGAATTGTCACGGACGGCGGTGGATCGCAAGACATTGGGTATTTTTAAGGCAGAGGTTGATAGGTTCTTGATTAGTAAAGGTGTCAAGGGTTTTGGGGAGAAGGCAGGGGAATGGGGTTGAGAGGGAAAGATAGATCAGCCATGATTGATGGGCCGAATGGTCTAACTCTGCTTCTATGACTTCTGAACCTCATGATCTCCCTGTCATAGTTATGTGTGTGATCTCCTTTTGTTGCCTTGAGAACCTCAGGATTGCTGTTCTCAACCTTAAGGGATGTTCTGAGAAGATCTTGTGCCTCTACCATGTTAATTTATACATTAGCACAATACAGCACAATACAATCACAATAATACATTATTAGCCAATTATGTTTTGCAACATACGAGGAATTTCATTTGCCAAGTCAGTCATACAAATAAAAAGCAACGGAACACACAAATACATTTGAACATAAACATCCACCACAGTGACTCCTCCACATTCCTCACTGTGATGGAAGGCAAAAAAAAGTCCAATCTCTTCCCTTTTTTGTTCTCCCGTGGTCGGGGTCCTCGAGCCTTCCGTTGATGGGACGATCTTGTCACCCACTAGCCGGCAGTGGGTCTCCTCGTCGGGACGATAAAACTTCCGCATCAGGGGGGGGGGATTCTCATGTCCCCGCACTGGCGATCTGACCCCGGGTCAGGGCTGGTCAAACCCTCTGCACCATTGAAGCTCCCGACATCGACAGCCTTTCCCAAGACTGCGAGCTCTCAATGGTGAAGTCCACTGGCTATGGTTGGAGCGATCCCAGGTAAGGGATCGGTTCCAATGTTAAATCTACGCCCTTCGGTGGGGCTCAAAGCCAGTCTGAGCAGGCCTCGAGTTGCACAATGTTAGGCCACAGAGCGACCGGAGATACGACCTAAAACACAATCGCATCTCCGGCAGAGTAAGAGATTGGAAAAAATAAGTTTCCCAGACCCCCTCCCCCACCCCCCCTCCCCCACTCCCCTCCCCCACCCCCCACATTAAACAAATCAGAGAACATTTACACAAACTTTAAAAACACACTCAAAATACCAACAAAAGAAGAAAAAACAGACAGACTGTAGGCGGGGCTGCCAATCGTGTGGTTCACAAAGTGGTTCTAAGTCTCAGCTGTTTGCTGGCAGGTCGCATTGCGATCACTTTGATTTGCGACTTATGCCCCTGTCCCACTTAGGAAACCTCTTGAGACTTTGCGCCCCACCCAAGGTTTCCGTGCGGTTTCCCGGAGGTTTTTGTTAGTTTCCCTAATGGTCGAAAATGGTTTCCGCTTCTTCTATGTTCCGGTAATTATTTCAAAACATTCAAAACCGGCCGCGACTAAAAATAGGTTGCCGTTTTAAAAATCGGTAATTTTTTAGTCGAAGCCGGTTGCGATGCTAGTTGAAGATGGTTGCCGGAGGTTGCAGGTGGTTGCCAGAGGTTGCAGGTGGTTGCCAGAGGTTGCAGGTGGTTGCTGGAGGTTGCAGGTAGTGGAAGGTCTTACCACTTTTGACTATTAGGGAGACTGACAAAAACCTCCGGGAACCGCAGGGAAACCTTGGGTGGGGCACAAAGTCTCCAGAGGTTTCCGCTCAGGTTTCCTAAGTGGGACAGGGGCATTAGGTCTCTTCTGTTAGCCACCTGTAACTTTCCTCAACTACATCCACACTCAGGCAAGTGGCATTAGAAACACTTCTCTGCTCGGAAATCTGCTGACTAAACTCTGGCTAAATCAAAACAGATTGTTGTGTAATAATGAGGCTGTCTATTGGGTGGTACTGTGTGAGGACACATTGCTGCTGGGAATTTAAATGCACCTTTAGAGAAGGTTCATGTGTTTCTACACTTCTGGAAAAATGTAGAATTTTCAAGAGCCAAGAGTGTTCAATTGTCATTTAGACAGACAGAACAATGACATCCTTAAATTCTTATTCGCTGCAGAATAATAACACACACATAACTACATAGAGTCATAGAGTGAGAGAGTGATACAGTGTGGAACCAGGCCCTCCGTCCAACTTGCCCTCACCGGCCAACATGTCCCAGCTATACTAGTCCCACCTGCCTGCGCTTGGTCCACATCCCTCCAAATTTGTCCGAGTCATGTACCTGTCTAACAGTTTCTTAAACGTTGGGATATTCCCAGCCTCAACTACATCCTCTGGCAGCTTGTTCCATACTCCCACCACTCTTTGTGTAAAAAATTTACCCCTCAGATTCCTGTTAAATCTTTTTTCTTTCACCTTGAACCTATGTTTTCTGGTTCTCATTTCCCCTACTCTGGGCAAGACATTCTGTGCATCTACCCAATCTATTCTGCTCATACACCTCTATAAGATCACCCCTCATTCTCCTGCACTCCGAGGAATAGAGACCCAGCCTTCTTAACCCTCTCGCTGTAGCTCAGACCCTCTAGTCCTGGCAACATCCTCATAAATCTTCTCAGAACCCTTTCCAATGACAATATCTTTCCGATAACATGGTGCCTAGAACTGAACATCTATATAATTAAAAGTCTCATCTTGAACACTTCCTGTTTGCACTGTGCTTTGATTTTAGAAAAAAATGACACCACATATGGCTGTGATTTTTTTTGGCCATCTTACTCCTCCTGCGCAGGCCCCGAGGATTTTTCCCATCGATGAAAAATGAAAGACTTATTAGTGTTTAAAAAATCTTGAGATTCTCTCTCCAGTCAATTCCGGTGAGAGGGGGGAGGGACAATAAAACACGGAAGTGTGGGCGTGACTCAGTCTGTCTGCAAGATGGTGAGGGAGAGGTCATGACTCTCTGTCTGAGCTGGGAAACTACAGAACTGTGAGTGCAATGTACTTGAATAAATGATTTGTTAGCCCTTAATGAAGATGAAATTAGTTGTTTGGCCTGCCCTGTGCTTGAAAGTGCAATGGCAATGGAAATGAAGTGAAAATGCAATCAGCTGTTTGACTTGAGCCTGCCCTGTGCTTGAAAGTGCAATGGCAATGGAAATGAAGTGAAAATGCAATCAGCTGTTTGACTTGAGCCTGCCCTGTGCTTGAAACTGCAATGACAATGGAAATGAAGTGAAAATGCAATCAGCTTTTGGCTTGAGTCTGCCCTGTGCTTGAAAGTGCAATGGCAATGGAAATTAAGTGAAAATGCAATCAGCTGTTTGGCTTGGCCTGCCCTGTGCTTGAAACTGCAATGGCAATGGAAGTGAAATGAAAATGCAATGAGCTATTCGGCCTGCCCTGCGTTTGAAACTGCAATGCAATTGGAAATGAAATGATATATGTTGTTTGGCCTGCCTGAAACCACTAATTTGGGTACACAATTTCGGACCCTATTAGCCAAGAAACCAGACCCTTTTGCCCAAAATTCCTGTTTAAGCCCAGGAGGAGCATATTGGCCCAAAAGACCAATGCCATGCCAGGAAAAGTCCAGTAAAAGTGCCTTTCACTGAGATTTCACTCATTTTTTTTTAAAGAGCCCCTTGCCTCATCAGGTCTGGACTAGCCCAGGAGTCCCTTTGGCCCTACAGTAAGTATCACCCCCTGCAAGTACTAAACCTCACCTCAGTATGTTTCTCCCTCCCTGTGAGATCCAGGCCAGGATAGACTTTCCTCCTTCATTCCTGTGATCTGCAGAAAAAGATGAAACTTTCTAAAATTGATTCTCCACACTCTCCCCCTTCTCTCTCACAGTCTCTCACCTGTTTTGGGCAGAATTTCTGGCAGTTTCTGAGCTACCAGCCCACCAGGCCTGAGTGACTGAGCTGCCAGCCCAAGAATCCATTCGGCCCACAATGTCCATACTAGCCCTCTAGAAAACAGTCCCTTTGACCCACAACACCCATACTAGCACTCCAGAAAGGCCCACAAAACCCATACTAGCTGCTCCCCATAACTCTTGACACCCTTACTAATCAAGAATCTGTCAATGTTAGCCTTAAAAATACGCACAGCCGCCTGTGCCAATTAATTCCATGTGATGATCTGGGCTACATCCACAATTCTTTGCTTTTTCTTGTGCTCATGGATGGAGCTGTTCCCAAACCATGCTGTGATGCATCCCGATAAGATGCTTTCCACGGCACATCTGTGGACATTGGCGAGGGTTGTTGGGGATATGTCAAACTTCCTACGCCTTCTGAGGAAGTAGTGGCGTTGATGTGCTTTCTTGGCCATAGCTTCAATGTGGCTGGTCCAGGCCAAAATGCTGCTGATATTTATTGCACATCGGCACCATCAATGTATGTGTACTACTTTGCTTCCTGAAGTCGATCATAATCATCTTTGTCTTGCTGAGATTAAGGGACAGGTTGTTGTCTTGGCACCAGGTTACAAAGCTCACAATCTCCTTCCCGTATTCTGTTTCATGTATGTGAGGATTTCACAGCAATAAGGTCTCACACAGAAGGTTGAGGGCTTGCTACACATCACTTCTGCAGCACATCTTTCCTCACTTGGAGACCTTGTGGGGCATTTTATTCTGGGGAGAAACAAATATGTATTTCAGGATAATCATTCCCACTTGCGGTTCTGATGTTGGCAGAAGGTCTGGCTCTTTAACCTGGCTTTGTACAGTCTATTTAGCTCGGATCTGTGAATAATTCTCGGGCACAGAGGAGTTAATATAAAGTAAACGAAATGCAGCTGGACTGAGGAAATGTGGACCTCTCCCTTTTGTGCACTTTTACCTCGGGGAGTGTAGAAATCCTGCTCAAATTCCAGACATACCTGGAGCAAATTAGTGTGATTGTTGTTCTAGTTGCCTATTCTAAAGGAAAACAGATCAATCCTATCATTCTTTTTAAAGATTAGGAACTATTAATTGCCCCAAGCACCTCCAACAGCTGGTAAACATGACTTTGTTAATAAAATATCCCATAAATTGAATGTCTTGGGTTCAGAGAGCTCATTTTCAGGGGATTCTCCAAATGTGTGCAGTTATTCCCCAGCAAAACGGAGCCTTCCATAAACAATACGGTTACTGGGTTTGAAGAAGGGTCCCCTCTCAAACTGTCATCTGACCATATTCTCCAGAGGTGCTGCCTGTCCTGCTGAGTTACACCAGCACTTTATGTCTTTTTTACAGCTATGGGGAGTATCTCTCTCTTCAGTAATGAGGCCTGGTGTGTGTTGCCATTGGAAGGGGTTAGGCAGGCACATTCAAAACTAACTGGAAGAAAGAAAAGTTCATCACGAGAGAATCAGAGCAAGGAAGAGAGAGGGAATGGCAAATGGAAGGAGGGAAAGAGAGGTGGAGAGAGAATAAGATAGAGTATGTGTGAGGGCAATGTGAGGTGTTTAAATTCACATCTTACTCCCACACTCCAAAGACGTCCAGGTTTGTAGGTTCATTGGCTTGGTATAAATGTAAATTGCCCCTCGTGTGTGCTGGATAGTGTAAGTGTGCGGGGATCGCTGGTCCGTGCAGACTCAGGGGGCCGACGGGCCTGTTTCCGCACTGTATCTCTAAACTAAACTAAACTAAACTAAACTAAACTACTGTGCCAAGCTCCCTCCTGCCCATAACCTACAGCTCAATCTGTACTCCTCATCCCAGCCTCAGCTTTTCTCAGCCCCCTACATGCCAAATAAAGAGGTCCCGGCCTATCCAACCTCTTTCTACACCTTAAATGAAGTGTGTGAAACTATGAGATGCAAAGACAGAATACAATTCCATTTGCACTACTTGAGGCATCAAAAATCCAGCATGGATTGAAAGTAAGATGGACATTTCTTTTCCTATAAGTTGGTGGAGAGTTTGGAATTCACATCCTGAAAGTTCAAAAGAGACAGAAATGGTTCTTTATTGTCACGTATGCACAGCACCGTGACATTCTTTAGCACAACCCACAAATGCACAGACACCATATTTTGGCGGCGCTTACAAAGAAAAAGTACAAAGTCCAAAGTCCAAGTCTGGTCCACAAGTTGGAAGTTCTGGAATCCCGAGCATAATTAAAAAGAGGCAGGGTGTGTGCTTGATAATGTATCACTTGTAGCACTAGAGACCAAGAAATGGATGGTGGAATCAGGTCAGATAGCTGTTAATTGATCAATTAATTGATTGACCTATAGCTGTGAAAGCCAAAATGGTTTCCTTTCATGGTGTTAATGCTGTATGTGTATGAATCTGTGACCGTTGTGGTCTATTGAATTGTACATTTTACAAACAGAGCTGCCAGAAGGAGGCAGGAAATCCCATATTCTTTGTTCAGTTATGGCCAGGGAATCGAGACAACAAGTCCTCTCATACTTCACTACTCCAGCACAACCTATTTCCCCCCAAGCTGCTCGACATGTACAGACCCCGGTGCTCACATTGATTTCATTGTCGACATTTTTATAATTGGTTGCAGGGTTTTCAACCTTACTCCGCACTATAACATTGCTTTGTTACTACTTTATTAAAACCAGAACTCCAGCATGATTGTTTCTTGGCAGGTTTGTGAAGCTCATTATCAAATCAGAGTGGGGAAATGATCCCATATTGCAGGGTAAGTGGGAGAAGGCTTGGACCACTCATATCAAAACCTAAAGTGCTTCACAGGCTTGGACCTTTGATGAACCATACATCTCTGACAACTCACCACCCCTGCCCATGTTTGGCACGGCAGAAGGGACGCTATCCAAATGACGTCTGTTTTAAAGACCTGCTAACAATGTGCGATGAAGCGAGTACTGGGGTGGGACATTGCAACCTTCATGCGGTCCGCCCTGTTTCGACAAATGCAATCAATCTGGCGTGCACATTCAAATAAGATCAAATAGAACAAGTTGTCCTACAACTTTAGGCTGTGTAAGCCTTACGCAAGAAAAAGAAGTGGATGCTCAGAGCACAGCACATAACAGTACAAGAGCATGCCCTTTGGCCCACAATGTCCGTGCCAAATGTGTTGCCATGACCAATGCTTACCTTCCTGCACATAATCCACATCCCTGCATTTCCATATGCCTATTCAAAAGCTTCCAAAATGCTTCTATCATATCTGCCTCCACCACCATCCCCTGACAATGTGTTCCAGGCACTCTGTGTGAAAACTTGCCAACGTGGGCTGAAGGGCCCGTTTCCATGCTGTACATCTCTATGTGCTACAGTTTTGTACCACACAATTTGCAAAATAGGGGGGGAAATGCATTTTGCCTTGGAAGTGATTCCAACTACACTTACCCTCCCACCCAGAGTTGATAGATGGGAAGTGACTAACACTTAAGGAAATGAATGGATTCCAACTTTGCGAAGTGTACAAGTGCACGAATGTTCACAAGAGGGTGTTTGGTGTTTACAGGAGTTAACACAACAAGGCCTAGAGGTCAACACAGCACCTTGTACTGAAACCTTCATCATTGAGGGAGTCTGCATATATTCTGCACCAGTGGCAGCACAGTGGCACAGCGGTAGAGTTGCAGCCTCACAGTGCCAGAGACCCAGGTTTGACCCTGACTATGGGTGCTGACTGTGCAGAGTTTGTGCGTTCTCCCTGTGACCACGTGCGTTTCGTCCGGGTGCTCCAGTTTTTTCCCATATTCAAAAGATGTGCGTGTTTGTAGGCCAATTGGCTTCAGTAAAAATTGTAAATTGCCCCTACTGTGTAGGATAGTACTAGTTTTATGGGGTGATTACTGATCGTCATGGACTCAGTGGGCCAAAGGGCCTGTTTCCATGCTGTATCTCTAATTCTAAAGTGTAATGGTGAGGTCTCCGTGATGAGAGGAGAATGCAAAATCTAAACATTAAAAACTGGATCTTGGGATTCTCTCAGCTTTCTAACCAATGAAATCTCCCGTAACTCTCCCCACTTCCCAACATCAATCAAAAACTAAGCTCACTTTTCCACTCTCTTCACATAACCCATTATCAATACAAACAATCTTGAGTATCCCGCTACCCACTGTCCTACATCAATCCTAAATTATTCCCACTGCCCATTCATTCCCCAATGTCTGTGTGCTCTATTATCTAATAGAGTCATCGAGTCATTGAGCATGGAAAATGGCCCATCGGCCCAACTTGCCCATGCTGACCAAGATGCACCATCCAAGCTAATCCCATTTACCTGCATTTGGTCCGTATGCCTCTGAACCTTTCTTATCCATGTACCTGCCCAAATGTCTCCTAACCACATTCTCCAGAGATGCTGCCCGACCCACTGAATTACTCCAGTACTTGGTGTCTTTCTTTGTAAACCATCATCTGCAGTTCCTTGTTTCTCTTTTAATGTTGTTAAGGTACGTGCCTCAACGCATCCTCAGGTAGCACATTCCATATCCCAGCACTCTCTAAGTGGAAAAGTTGCCCCTCAGGTTCCTATAAAATCTTTTCCCTCTCACCTTAAAACTACGTCCTCTAGTTCTTGATTCCCTTACCCTCGGTAAAAGTTTAGTTTATTGTTACGTGTACTGAGGTACAGTGAAAAGCTTTTGTTGTGTGCTAATCAGTCAACGGAAAGACTATGTATGGTTACAATCGAGCCATCCACAGTGTACAGATACATGATAAAGTCAGTGAGGTCTGAGGGTCTCCAATGAGGTAGATGGTAGCTCAGGACCACTCTCGAGTTGGTGATGGTTCAGTTGCCTAACAACATGTCCACAGGATCCATGTAACATGTCCATGTGAGGAAAATACTCGGTGCATTCAGCCTATCTATTCCCATCATGATTGTTTACACCTTTATAAGATCACCTCTCAACTTCCAAATCTTTTAAAGGCAACCCATCCCTTCTCCATCTTTCACTATTTCATTTTACATTTTGGAATGTTGTACTGTCACCTAATTTGAAACTGTCTATTGAATATCATCTACCGTAGACATAATCCACTGTGGTGCAAATTTAACCAAGGTAACTAATGTACACCATGTTCAGTGGGGTTGTAATTGCCAGCCAAAGGTATCCAGCAATTTACACCTTGATCTTTGACCCTCTCTCCTGAAGGTGTGATGGTGCGGCAGTAAGTGAGTGTGAAAAGGCAGAGCTTGCAGCCTTGGGGGGGGAGGAGGGGAAGTAGCCGTGTCAAAACACCACACGTTTACAAGTTGCACTTTAATTGGGCTCATTATTTTCATGTTTACTATTGAAATAAAAGTGTTCAATAAGCACACTGAGCAAGTCGTAAACAATTGTTTCATACGCCTGTGGCTATATTGCCATGGTGCTGCAATGGGCACAGATACAGGCCATTCAGCCCATCTACTCTAAATCCAATCATTCTATTTAATCAATTGATTGAAAGATAGAGCATAGGAGGTTCATGTTCATAAATCATAACAGCAGGATTAGGCCATTCGGCCCATAGAGACTGATCTGCCATTCAATAGACAATAGGTGCAGGAGTAGGCCATTCGACCCTTCGAGCCAGCACCGCCATTCAATGTGATCGTGGCTGATCATCCCGAATCAGTACCCCGTTCCTACCTTCTCCCCATATCCCCTATCTTTAAGAGCTCTATCTAGCTCTCGCTTGAAAGGATCCAGAGAACCGGCCTCCACCACCCTCTGAGGCAGAGAATTCCACAGACTCACAACTCTCTGTGAGAAAAACTGTTTCCTCATCTCCGTTCTAAATGACTTACCCCTTATTCTTAAACTGTGGCCCCTGGTTCTGGATTTCCCCAACATCGGGAACATGTTTCCTGCCTCTAGCGGGTTCAAACCTTTAATAATCTTATATGTTTCAATGAGATGCCCTCTCATCCTTCTGAACTCCAGAGTGCACAAGCCCAGCTGCTCCATTCTCTCAGCATATGACAGTCCCGCCATCCCGGGAATTAACCTTGTAAACCTACTCTGCACTCCCTCCATAGCAAGAATGTCCTTCCTCAAATAAGGGGACCAAAGCTGCACACAATACTCCAGGTGTGGTCTCACTAGGACACTATACAACTGCAGAAGGACCTCTTTGCCCCTATACTCAACTCCTCTTGTTATAAAGGCAAAATGGCCATTCGCTTTCTTCACTGCCTGCTGTAGGTGCATGCTTACTTTCATTGATGAACAAGGACCCCCAGATCCCATTGTACTTCCCCTTTTCCCAACTTGACACCATTAAGATAGTAATCTGCCTTCCTGTTTTTGCTACCAAAGTGAATAAGCTCACATTTGTCCACATTAAACTGCATCTACCATGCATCTGCCCACTAACACAACCTGTCCAAGCCACCCTGCATTCTCATAGCATGATCCTCACAGTTCACACTGCCACCCAGCTTTGTGTCTCTGCAAATTTGCTAATGTTAATTTGAATCCCTTTATCTAAATCATTGATGTATATTGTAAACAGCTGCGGTCCCAGCACTGAGCCTTGCTGTGTGAAAACATTTTTCACACAGAGAGTGGTGAATCTCTGGAACTCTCTGCCACAGAAGATAGTTGAGGCCAGTTCATTGGCTATATTTAAGAGGGAGTTAGATGTGGCCCTTGTGGCTAAAGGGATCAGGGTACCCAATACTCTGGAGAGAAGGCAGGTACAGGATACTGAGTTGGATGATCAGCCATGATCATATTGAACGGCGGTGCAGGCTCGAAGGGCCGAATGGCCTACTCCTGCACCTATTTTCTATGTTTCTATGTTTCTAGGGTCCAAGCATCCCACTAGTCACTGCCTGCCATTCTGAAAGTGACCCGTTAATCCCTACTCTTTGTTTCCTGTCTGCCAACCAATTTTCTATCCATGTCAGCGCTCTACCCCTAATACCATGTGTCCTCATTTTGCCCACTAATCTCCTATGTGGGAATTTATCAAATGCTTTCTGAAAGTCCAGGTACACTACATCCACTGGTTCTCCCTTGTCTATTTACCTAGTTAAATCCTCAAAAAATTCCAGAAGATTAGTCAAGCATGATTTTCCCTTTGTAAATCTATGCTGACTCGGACCGATCCTGTTACTGCTATCCAAATGTGTGGCTATTTCATCTTTTATAATTGACTCCAGCATCTTCCCCACCACCGATGTCAGGCTAACTGGTCTATAATTCCCTGTTCATGGCTGATCTATCTTTCCCTCACAACCCCGTTCTCCTGTTATCTCCCCATACCTTTGATACTCTTACCAAGCAAGTACCTGTAAATTTCCACTTTAAAAATGCCCAGTAACAGCCTACACAGCCGTTTGGATAGCATCCTGAACAAGCACTTCACTGTATCCCTGTCAATGTTAAACTAAACTAACCTCCACCAAACCTCTCCATGTGGTTTCCTGGATCTCCAGCAGCATTTGTGATTAATTACGTAGCACCATCCTTGTGCAAGAGTAAAACACTCTTGCCTTGACTACACTGATGATTCAATGGGCAGAACATGTCAATGGCCCAGAGGATGTTGGTTGGTCTTTGTCTACCTGAATAGTTGCTAACACAGATGCTCATATCTGGTCTGTGTAACGGACTGGGACAACTTGTTAGGGCCTTGGACAGAGTGGTTCCCAAACCCAACAGTATATTTCCACGGTGCATCTGAAGAAGTTTGTAAGAGTCAATGGACCCATTTAAAGAGTCTGAGAACCAACGAGGTCTTCTCTGGAATGGTAAATATTTCAGAGAACAATTCAGGTGGAAATATTTAGCAAGAGATTTGAAATCATGATTTAAGCTTAGGCAAGCCGGAAAATAGGCTGTTGCCACATGGTTGCGGGGTGACACGGGGTGATGCGGGGTGATGCGGGGTGATGCGGGGTGATGCGGGGTGATGCGGGGTGATGCGGGGTGACACGGGGTGATGCGGGGTGATGCAGGGTGATGCGGGGTGATGCGGGGTGATGCGGGGTGATGCGGGGTGATGCGGGGGGACACGGGGTGATGCGGGGTGATGCGGGGTGATGCGGGGTGATGCGGAATGATGCCTGTATTATCGTGTTGTCTCCTCAAGTGTCGTCACTTTTTTCTTGTTGCTGCTGGATTTTGAAATGTTCAAAACCTTCGGCGACAGTGGGTTTGACGTTGCCTGTCTTCTCCTGTTGTAGGTTGTCGTAGGTTGTCGCCAGGATGATGCAGGTGACATTGGTTGTCGCTGGGTGCTGACTTCGGTGAATTCCATTGGCGACTACCTACGTCAACCTATGTCAACTGGCGGCAGGTACTGGCGACTGAATTGTCTCCGGTTGTCGCCAACAGGGGCGTAGCTCGTCATGGGTGGACGCAAGTTGACTTTGGTTGTCATAGGTTGTTGCCTGTGTGGTTGAAGGTTGGTGTAGGTGTGGTCGCGAGGAATTGTGTCACCGGTTGACGTAGCTTGTCCAAGCTTGATGTCGACTGGGTGGTGACTTGTCGTAGACATTGTCGTAGGGTGGGTCCAGAGAAGCTGGTTTTTCCGCATCCCGCTACGACTGTGACTGTCGCTGGCAGTCGCCTAAATGGGACGGGCCCTTTACCACTCACATTAGCAACCCTATTTTGATGAGGAAATCATAGTATTTTAGTAGTAATTTACACCAAGCACCAAGACTTAAGATAGACATAAAATGCTGGTGTAACTCAGCGGGACCAGCAGTATTCCTGGACAGAAGGAATGGCTGAAATTTCGGGTTGAGACCCTTCTTCAGACTGAGAGGCAGGGGATAGGGAAACTAGAGATATAGAAGGGCACATAGAGCAAGTGAGGTGTGAAAAGGACAGATGAAAGCAGACAAGGAAATGTGGGATGGTTCATTGTCGGCTGAGAGGAAGTTGAGAAAGAGGCATCCAAACAGTAAAATTAATGCGGAGGACGAGGAAACTAGTTGGAAAACAAGGGTGGAGGAGGGACGAAGAGAGAGGAAAAACAAGAGTTACTTGAAGTTCGAGAAATCAAAATTCATACTCCTGGGGTGAAAGCTGCCCAAGCAAAATATGAGGTGCAGTTCCTCCAATTTGCATTTGGCCTCACTCTGATAATGAAGGAGGCTCAGGACAGAAAGGTCAGTGTGGGAATGAGAAGGAGTTAAAGTATTTGGCAACTGAGTAATCACATAGGCCAAGACAGACTGATCATTGAAACATAGAAACAGCAAAATAGGTGCAGGAGTAGGCCATTTGGCCCTTCGAGTTAGCACCGCCATTCAATGAGATCATGACTGATCATCTAAAATCCTTACCCTGTTCCTGCTTTCCCCCCCCCCCCCCCCATATCCCTTGATTCCTTTAGCCCTAAGGACTAATTGTAAAGGGCCTGTCCCATGACCATGCGACTGCATGTGGCAAGCGCGACCAAACCGGAAGCGGGGACTGCGCGGAGGTCGAGTGATCCCCGTACAGGGCCTGTCCCACCAGCATGCGACTGCAAGTGGTGAGCGTGACCAAACCGAACGCGGGGGCCCCGCGGAGGTCAAGTGATCCCGTACGAGTTGACGTGAAGTTCTAGCGAAGTCCACGGGAAGTTCGCGCTAGGCGTACGCTGTCAAAACGCTGCGTACGCCGTCGAGGCGGTGCGTACGACGTTGCCTCGTGGAATTTTTGAACAGTGTCAGTTTTTCGGAGCCCCGCGCGATGTCGGGACCAGCTCCGCACAACTCCATACGGCTCCGGCGATCGAAGTGGAACCGGCCCCGCGAGGTGGTACGGCTCAAGTGACCACGTTAGGTCGCGCTTGCCGCATGCAGTCGCATGCTCGTGGGACAGGCCCTTAACTCTCTCTTGAAAACATCCAGTGAATTGGCATCCACTGCCTTCTGTGGCAGAGAATTCCAGATTCACAACTCTCTGGGTGTAAAAGGTTTTCTCATAGTAGTCCTAAATGGCCTACCCCTTATTCTTAAACTGTGACCCCTGGTTCTGGACTCACCCAACATCGGGAATTTTTTTCCTGCATCTAGCCTGTCCAGTCCTTTAAGAATTTTATATATTTCTATAAGATCCCCTCTCATTCTAAATTCCAGTGAATACAAGCCCAGTCGCACCATTCTTTCATTCTGACCCATTCTGATTGAAGGTTTTCAGCGAAACGATCGCCCAGTCTGCATTTGGTTTCACCGATACATAGGAGACCACACCTTAAACAGTGGATACAGTGGATGAGGTTGGAGGAGGTGCATCTCTGCATAACCTTAAAGGACTGCCGGGGTCCCTGGACAGAGTCAAGGGAGGAGGTATAAAGACAGGTGCTGCATCTTCTGCAGTTGCAGGGAAAAGTACATGGGGAGGGGGTGCTTTGGGTGGGAAACAGTAAATTAAGCGGGAAGTTGCAGAGGGAATGGTCTCTATGGAAAGCAGAAAGGGGTGGAGATGAGAAGACATGACTAGTGGTGGGATCCCTTTGGAGGTGGTGGAAATGTGTGAGGATTATGTGCTGCATGCGACGGCTGATGGGGTGAAAGTTGAGGACTAGGGGGACTCTGTCTGGGGAGAGGGGGTGCAAGAGCAGAGCAGCAGATTACCAAGGAGGCACGAGTGAGGGCCTCATTTAGATTTGGAGATGCAGCACGGAAACAGGCCCTTTCGGCTCACTGGGTCCACGCCGACCAGCGATCCCCACACATTAACACTATCCTATACCCACTAGGGACATTTTTTTTACATTTACCAAGCCAATTAACCTATAAACCTATACGTCTTTGGAGTGTGGGAGGAAACCGAAGATCTCGGAGAAAACCCACGCAGGTCACGGGCAGAATGTAGAAACTCCGTACAGACAGCACCCGTGGTCGGGATCGAACGCAGGTCTCAGGCACTGCACTTGCTGTAAGGCAGCAACTCTACTCTGCGCCATTGTGCCGCCCTATGATAGAATAGGGGAACCCCCATTCACTAAAGAATGACAGATGTCCTGGTATGGAACATCTCATCTTGGGTGCAGATGCAGTGTAGTCGGAAGAATTGGGAGTAGGGGTAGAGTCTTTGCAGGAAGCAGGATGGGAAGAAGTGTTGAGATAGTTGAAGGAATCAGTGGGTTTGTAATAGACGTCAGTCAATAATCTATTTCCTGTGATTGAGACTGTGAGATCATGAAAGGGGAGGGAGGTGAATGAGACAGTCCAAGTAAATGTGAGTGCAGGATGGAAATTGGCGCTGACGGCCATGAGTTCTGCATGGATGCAGGAGGTAACACCGGTGCAGTCATCAATGTAGCGGAGATTGAGTCCGGGATAGTGCCAGTGTACGCCTGGAACATAATTTGTTTGACGTACCGTACAAAGAGGCAGGCATAGCTGGGGACATGTATGAGGATTGTATGAGGTGGGAGGAGTCCAAGTAGAAGTTGTTGAAATTAGGGATCAGCTAGGCGGAGGAGAATGTTGGTCGAAGGAACTTTGTTGGTTCTGCAGTCGTGGGAAAAATGGAGGGCTTTAAGGCCTTCCTGGTGGGGGATGGAGGTTTAGAGTGACTGTACATCCATAGAAAAGATGAGGGAGTGAGGGCCTGGAAAACAGACATCATTAAAGTGATAAGGTACACAAAACTGCTGGAGAAACTCAGCGGGTGCAGCAGCATCTATGGAGCGAAGGAAATAGGCGACGTTTCGGGCTGAAACCCTTCTTCAGACTGAACAAAGTCATTAAACTTATTATTAAAATTATAGTCATTAAAGTCATCAGACTTGACTGCGACAAATATTGAAATAACAGATCTGCAGACATGCTTATCTCAGGACGAAGCCACTGAACACTACCAGACACAAGATTTATGAATGAAAAATACTCGCAGGCTCATTAAAGCTTTATCTTGTTTGAAACGGATTGTGGGTGACAATATGCATAACTCACTGGCTGCAAGATGAAAGTGAAGTGAAGGAGCTGGAACAGTGACCCAGTGCAATGCATCCAGTAATGTTCCAAAGCCTTGCCTTGCTTTGAAGATTTCTACCCTCCCCACTCAGACACTGTGAACTACAGAACATAAAATGTACAAACCTGTCAACAGGGATACTGCAAACTAAATCTTAGATCAAGATGTCATAGATAATTTAATTGTCCATGAAACAAACTTGCAGAAGATCAACAATTAATATCTGATTAAAGTTGACTCTACCCTTCTCCTCCTCAAGAAATCAGTGGCCAGAAGAAACTTGCACCTCTCACGTACTCTCCACAATAACAAATTATTTGAATTCAGTAATGGCACCACTTGGTTTCCAAAGAATGTTGTTCTTGGATCAACACTTCCATAAACAGCAGAGTAAAATGGATCACTTTGCCAATTCTTGTTTTACTGTTTGAATAGTCACCAGTCTGCAATGCAGGCAAACAAAACAGAGATCCATGTTGGGGTAAAACAAAGCAATTTCGCACTGTTTTTCAGTGCACTGAGTCTCGGCTGATTGTACTAAGTCTCAGTCTATTATTTCCATTCAATTTCATTGGGTTTGTTTGGTGTAATTCCAAAATACCAGCATCTGCCTTTATTATTCATTTAAGCCACAGAGTTCCATGTTGGGGATCATGTCCCATTCTCCAAAGAAGCCCACCGCCCCCACTCCATATCCTTCTTTCTGAAGGGGTCAGGGTAACACAGGAAGGGTGCATACACAAATACGTCTGCTGGAGAAAGGCACAATTTAAGGAGTCTATGTATGACCCACTATCGCAGAGTTTGAATAAAGGACACGTCTTTCCCACGTCAGTGAACATAGGAATCTTTGGCCTTTGAGTACAATAACACATTATTTAGATTCCTAACTAACAACCAAACGCATAGACAATTGGTTTGAAGATGTGAACACAGGAAAATAGGAGCAAGAATAGATCACCATTCATGTTCAAACATAATCAAGCTCAAATCCCACTGCAGGGGGTTTTCAAATTTAAGGTATTTATGGAATCCAAGATTCAAGAGTTCAAGAGTGTCATGTGTCCCAGATAGGACAATGAAATTCTTGCTTTGCTTCAGTACAACAGAATATAGTAGGCATGAATAATACAGAACAGATCAGTGTGTCCATATCTATATTACTAAAAGTCTGATCTTGACCACTTCCTGTTGTTCTGTATATTGATTTTAGAAAAAACGCTGCCACTTATGGTTGTGATTTTTGGCCATCTTACTCAGAGACCCCCTCCGCTGTACAAGATAAGAGGATTTTTCCCATCGATGAAAAATAAAAGAGCTATTAGGGTTTAAAAAATGTTGGGATTCTCTCTCCTGAAGGCCAAACCTCTTCCGGAGGGACTATAAAACCGGAACACACTGAATGTCTACTGAACATTAACGGGACGGAGGTGGAACGTGTTTCTAGCTTCAGGTTCCTGGGAGTCAACATCTCCGATGACCTCTCTTGGACCCACAATACCTCTACTCTGATCAAGAAGGCTCATCAGCGTCTCTTCTTCCTGAGGAGACTGAAGAAGGTTCATCTGTCTCCTCAGATCCTGGTGAACTTCTACCGCTGCACCATCGAGAGCATCCTTACCAACTGCATCACAGTATGGTATGGCAACTGCTCTGTCTCCGACCGGAAGGCATTGCAGAGGGTGGTGAAAATTGCCCAACGCATCACCGGTTCCACGCTCCCCTCCATTGAGTCTGTCCAAAGCAAGCGCTGTCTGCGGAGGGCGCTCAGCATCGCCAAGGACTGCTCTCACCCCAACCATGGACTGTTTACCCTCCTACCATCCGGGAGGCGCTACAGGTCTCTCCGTTGCCGAACCAGCAGGTCGAGGAACAGCTTCTTTCCGGCGGCTGTCACTCTACTCAACAACGCACCTCGGTGACTGCCAATCACCATCCCCCCCCCGGACACTTATTATTATTTATTCAAATCATTTGCTATGTCGCTCTTCAAGGGAGATGCTAAATGCATTTCGTTGTCTCTGTACTGTACACTGACAATGACAATTAAATTGAATCTGAATCTGATCTGAATCTGAGATCTGAATCTGAAGTGATAAGTGCAAGATAGGGGAGCGAGAGGGCCATGTCTCTCAGTCTGAGCAGTGAATAACACTAAACATGTCTACTAAACTGTGAGTGTGGTTTTACTGACCTTGAGTGCCCTTAATGTGATTTGAAAATGAAAATGTGGTTGGTTTGAAATAAAGCACAGAAAATGGTTGGAGGTGGCTGGTTTGAAATGGCAAATAATTAAAAGTCTAAACTTGACAACTTCCTGTTTGCACTGTATATTGATTTTAGATAAAACGCTACCACTTACAGCTGTGATTTTTGGTCGTCTTACTCAGTCCCCCTCCGCTCATCAGGTGCAGAGGATTCTTCCCATCAATGAGAAATAAAAGTGTTATTAGTATTTAAAAGATGTTGAGAATCTCTCTCCTGTCAATCATGCCATGAAGGCCACATCCCTTCCGGTGGGAGGGCAGAGGGATTATAAAACCCGGAAGTATGGGTGTGGCTCAGTCTCTGCAAGATGGGGGAGGGAGAGGTCATGACTGTCTGAGCTGTGAATCAACTGAACACACTGAATGTCTACTGAACAGTGAGTGTGGTGTTTATGTGGTGTTTTGTTTGGTTTTATGGTGGTTTCACCCTGCTTGAAATGGTATGAAACTGTATATGAATGTGCTGGCTTTACACCCTGCATGAAATGGTATGAAACTGCATTTGAATTTGGTGGCCTTGCACCCTGCTTGAAGTGGTAGGAAACGGCACTTGAATTTGGTGGCCTTGCACCCTGCTTGAAGTGGTAGGAAACGGCACTTGAATTTGGTGGCCTTGCACCCTGCTTGAAGTGGTAGGAAACGGCACTTGAATTTGGTGGACTTGCACCCTGCTTGAAATGGAATTTCAAGGAATAGCCATGAGTTAACTGCCAGCAAATCAGGCTTGAGTGACTGAGCTGCCACCCCAAGAATCCACTTGGCCCACAATGTCCATACTAGCCCTATGGAAACCAGTCCCTTCAGCCCACAACATCCATACTAGCGCTGCCCCCCCCCCCTCCCCCCCCCCCCCCCCCCCCCACTCCCCACTGGCAACTAATATTGGAATTGGTGGAGAGGTGGAATATTGCGTTGGGGGACCAGCCCTCCCGTGTGAACATGGACCCAATGGGTCCCCCTTAGTATAGTACCATTATATAAATATATACACACATGAATAAATAAACAGATAATGGGCTATGAATGTTCAGAGTTTTTGTATGAGTTGAGTTTAATAGCCTGATGGCTGTGGGGAAGTAGCTATTCCTGAACCTGGACATTGCAGTCTTCAGGCTCCTGTACCTTCTACCTGAAGGTAGCAGGGAGATGAGTCTGTGGCCAGGATGGTGTGGGTCTTTGATGATACTGCCAGCGTTTTTGAGGCAGCGACTGCGATAAATCCCCTCGATGGTAGGGAGGTCAGAGCCGATGATGGACTGGGCAGTGTTTACTACTTTTTGTAGTCTTTTCCGCTCCTGGGCACTCAAGTTGCTGAACCAATTCACGATGCAACCGGTCAGCATGCTCTCTACTGTGCACCTGGAGAATTTATAGAGAGTCCTCCTTGACAAACTGACTCTCCGTAATCTTCTCAGGAAGTAGAGGCGCTGATGAGCTTTCTTTATAATTGCGTCAGTGTTCTCGGACCAGGAGAGATCTTCAGACATGTGCACGCCAGGAATTTGAAGCTGTTGACCTTTTCCACCGTCGACCCGTTGATATAAACGGGACTGTGGGTCCCCATCCTAACCCTTCCAAAGTCCACAATCAGTTCTGAAGGTAGGTGCATATATCAACAAAGGATGCACAGTGGCACAGCGGCAGAGTTGCTGCCTGACAGCACCTGAGACCTGGGTTAGATCCTGACTACGGTATACTGTTGATTCCGGATCTAATACTATCCCCTTAGTCTGGTTCAGTCAATCACTGAAACGAACACTGGAATTCAAACTCTTCTTTATTTGTAAATGGTACCGTGGGGCCAGACTCGGATCTACTCACTCAAGCCCTCACCAGCCTCGTGCAAACAGAACAGAAGAAAGAGACAACCGGCATGCCCAAACAAATTACCTACACTTTTATACCCCTAAATGGAGGTGGGGTTATTAAAGGCATGAAAATATATTGGGAGGTGCATCCCTACATGCCAATCACTTAACACACATACTATGTATAAACACAAAATCCTTTTCACAATCACAGACCTGTGTTTAGTGTCTGTTTAAAAGAAACCCAGACTTGGCGACACCTAGGACTTCTTTGGATCAGGAACAGTTGAGAGCTTCTTTACAAACCTAGACTTGATGGCAACATTGAATTACATGAGCCTCTTGCACCAGGTGTCTCTTGGTCACCCCAGCAAAGCTTGACCTTTTTCACAGACGCCTGCCATGTCCAAAGTACCCAAACCCCTGCATATCTACGTTCCCCCCTTTTATCATTCCATGATAATCAACTCTTTCCATCAAGGATTCCATTACATGATCTTTACTAGCAGGGTGAAATTACAACAGTCCATGATTCAGTAGTCCAACAGTGATGATGGTGATGTTTCCATAAGTCTCTGCTTCCCAACTTTGCATGGGCACAGCAGATTCTCTGGCATTCAACCAAGAGGTATTCACCTCCCGACTTTTCATGGTCGTGTATCCTCTTGGGGCCCATCACGTTAGCATACTTTCTTCCTGTGATCGGTTGTTCAAGGTATATGAATGGCAGCTGTGTCTAGGGGAGATATCTCACAAAAAGATAAAGTTAGCAGTTTAAATCTTACAACTGACGATTTTACAATGGTGAAGGTGGAGCCACGCATTTCTCCCTTCTACCTTAGCAGCAGCCGGGGTTGTGAGGAGGACCTGATAAGGACCTTCCTACCGAGCATCCAAACCTTTCCTTACCCACTTCTTCACCATCACAAAATCACCAGACTCAACTCTAGATGAGGCACATAGAGGTGGTAATTCAATATATGCCGCTTGTACCCTGGAATGTAAATATCTTAATACTTTAGTTAAGGATAGAACATAATCAGTAATTTCTGTGGCCATATGATGTAGCGATGTTACAATACCTACCTTCAGCGGCGCTGCAGTTCTACCACTGGCCATGTGGGCGACGTTTGCACCCTTGGGGGGGGGGGGGGGGTGCGGGATTAAAATGCCGTTTTTCCTGCCTGTCGGAGGCGAACTTCCTCAGGTTGTTACAGAAAAATCGTTCCGACTTCCGTTCTCGGAAGTTTTGTTTTTTTTTAATCGCGGGACAATTTAATCCCTGGAGTAAAATAAAAAGCTACTATTAACGCCGTCAATGCCGACAACGGGACGGATCTCCCGTACGGGACAAAACATAAGGTAAGTCGTTTATTTTACATATAAACTTGCTTCTTAGGATGACTTTAATCCAAATTTCATTGGCGAAAATGTGATTTTGGCCCCATATGAACGCAGTGTTTTTCCTGCCGATATGGGGTTCAAATTCAATGCAACCGCGACATTCCAAACGATTGCGTTCCACAAAAACCCACTCGCAAGATGATTAAAATGCCCATTAATTTACGGGAATTAAACATTCCTTCCATTTGGCCTATGAATTCATGACAATGAGATTTAAAAATCATGTTATATTGTGAATTCTTGTGTGAATGTTATTTGGACACTTAGGCTATTTAAAATTGTTAACCTTTTCTTAAGAAATTGACAGATTTTGATATGTGGAGGGGACTTCAATGTGGTCATGAATCATAATTTGGATACAACAAGCTTAAACAAACCCAAGATGCATCTGACCAAGTTTATTAACACATCAGTACAGGAAATGGGCCTAATTGATGTTTGGAGAGAACTTTACCCTTTAGAAAGGGACTATACACACTATTCAGTACCTCACTCAGTCTACTCCAGGATTGACTACTTTTTAACGAATACGGGTGAAAGTCACAGGATCACAGAGTGTAAAACCGGGGTGGCAGATGTATCTGATCACAGTGCGATCAGCTTGACAGTACACCTGAATAGTAGAAAAAGAAATACTGTTTGGAGGCTCAATGTGGGTATTTTGAATAATAAGGCAAATGTGGAACAAATAAGGGAAGAGATAAAAAGGTACATAGAAGAGAATGATAATAGGGATGTGGATCCTGTAATACTGTGGGATGCTATGAAGGCAGATATACGTTGAAAGCTGATCGCCCTGACATCATCACAAATAAAGGCCCAGCTCGCTACGTATGAACATAATGTAGAAAAACAAAGAATTGGAGAAAAAACATAAAACATACATGATCAGTTGGTACTAAAACAGATTAAGGAAATAAGGGGGGGAGATAGATGGGATCCTCAGGGGAGATATGGAAAAAAGGGCAAGATTTGTAAAGCAGACCTATTATGAAGCAGGTCCAAAAGCAACTAGACTCCTGGCCAGGCACCTGCGTAAACAGCAGGCCTCTAATACAATTCATAAAATAAGAGATCCTAAAATCAACCAATTATCACATGAGCCAGATGAGATAGAAAGAATATTTGAAGAATACTATAAGAAACTCTATTCTAAACCACCATCAGCTGACGAAAGGTCAATGAGAAGTTTTCTTAACTCACTTGATCTGCCATCCATTGGTGAGACACAAAATAATACCATTTCGTCACAATTTACGGTTAAGGAGCTGGAAGCTGCAATCGGTAGACTCAAGGCTAGTAAATCACCAGGCAGCGATGGGTTTCCACCAGAATGGTACAAGGCCTTTAAGAAAGAGCTAACACCTCTGCTCCTGTCTTTATTTAACTGGACCCTGAAAGAGGGCAGGGCTCCCCCATTATGGAAGGAAGCAATTATTACCATTTTACCCAAGGAAGGCAAAGACAAAGAGCAATGTAAACATTTCAGACCAATCTCAATTTTAAATGTAGACTACAAACTATTTACCTCAATCATATGCAAAAGACTCGAGACTTTTAACCATATAACCATATAACAATTACAGCACGGAAACAGGCCATCTCGGCCCTACAAGTCAGTGCCGAACAACTTTCTTTCCTTTAGTCCCACCTGCCTGCACTCTTACCATAGCCCTCCATTCCCTTCTCATCCATATGCCTATCCAATTTATTTTTAAATGATACCAATGAACCTGCCTCCACCACTTCCACTGGAAGCTCATTCCACACTGCTACCACTCTCTGAGTAAAGAAGTTCCCCCTCATGTTACCCCTAAACTTCTGTCCCTTAATTCTGAAGTCGTGTCCTCTTGTTTGAATCTTCCCTATTCTCAAAGGGAAAAGCTTGTCCACATCAACTCTGTCTATCCCTCTCATCATTTTAAAGACCTCTATCAAGTCCCCCCTTAACCTTCTGTGCTCCAGAGAATAAAGACCTAACTTATTCAACCTATCTCTGTAACTTACTGGTTGAAACCCAGGCAACGTTCTAGTAAATCTTTTTGTACCAGATCTGATGAATGAAGACCAAACTGGATTTATTCGGGGGCGTCAAACACAGGATAATATTAGAAGAACCCTCCACATTGTGGATAATGCTCAAAAAAAGGATACACATATGGTCCTGGTCAGTTTAGATGCAGAAAAAGCCTTTGATAGTGTTAGTTGGGTATTTGTATCTGAAGTACTAAGGAGATTTGGTTTCAATGAAGATGCAATTCGGTGTATTAAAACAATATATCAGGAGCCTACAGCTAGGATTAAGGTAAATGGAAACATATCAAAAAGGATCCAGTCAGAGAGGGGCACAAGGCAAGGATGCTGTCTTTCTCCTACTCTCTTTGTTTTGTATATTGAATACTTAGCACAAGCAATAAGGCAAAGACAAGACCTGCAGGGGGTCAAAATAGGGGGGAAAGAACATATAATTGGTCTTTTTGCCGATGATATCATTATTTTTCTTGAACAACCAGATATATGTCTCCCAAATCTAATGAATCTATTTGAAACATATGGATACTACTCAGGGTATAAACTGAATATAACAAAAACACAAATTCTTTCATTCAATTATTTTCCATCCCAACAAATCAGAGATGGATATAATCTGAAATGGAATTCTAAAACGATGCAGTGTCTTGGTGTAACTATAACCAAAACACTTTCCAACTTGTTTGAAACTAATTATAACAAAATTGAAGAATACATCAAAAAGGATGTTTAGAGGTGGTCGACCCTTCCTCTAGACTCCAGTGCCAGAATACAAACGGTAAAAATGAATATCCTACCTAAACTACTATATTTATTCCAATCTTTCCCAATGAATGTTCCCCGAGATAAATTCATAGCCTGGGATAAAATGATCTCTAGATTCATTTGGAATAGCAAAAAACCGAGAATAAAACTAACAACACTTCAACTGCTGAAAAGCAAGGGTCGGCTTTACCAAATCTGAGGAAATACTTTTATGCAGCTCCTCAGACCTCTGGCTTGTTGGTGTAGACCTGATTATGAATCTTGATTGAAAGAAATGGAAAGGGAGATACAGGGTTACCAGACCCAGATTTTGTGGGAGACAAATGTCTGAGAGGGGCTTTGAGACATGCTATGGATCCAATAGTAGCATTTACTTGCGAAATATGTGATGTTATATTGGAAAAATACAAATTAAAAAGAGGGGTTCACGCATTGAAGTGGTTCGCATATGACTCAAAGTTTAAGCCAGGGGTGTATGATTCAAAATTCAAAGAATGGGCACAAAAAGGCATAACGGCAATGTATACAGTTTCCGAAAATGGCGAGTTTATGAGCTTCCAAGAGTTAAAGTCAAAGTATGGTCTCGAAAACAAAGATTTTTTTAGATACTTACAATTACTTTTTTTTCCCCTTTCTACTTATATTTTTATTTTGATTGCTGTTACTTTGTTTTATTTATGGTGATGGTGTGGCACTGTTTTGTATATATCTCTTAAAAATCAATAAAAATTTAAGTGAAAAAAAAAGAAATTGATAGGTGTTTCGATTTAGTAATTGAATGTTGTAATTAGCTACAACTAGGTAACTAACTAATTATACGCTTTAATTTCAGGTCATCCAAGTAAGATTGTTTCATATTTGTTTCAGAATGCTTCAATCTATAATAACTGAAAATTTCATTCAGTTCTCTTAATTTTTAAGAAAGTTATGGGCTGTTGACTGTCCTCGGTCACAGCTTTTGAGTTAAGTCAATGGAAAAGCAATAGGGAACTAGGTGCTAATTTCAGAGCATGAAAAAGGCCATAATGTTTTTAATACTGAAGATATGAAAGTGAATTAGGTGCCAAATTAAACTACTTTTTATGCTTTATCTGATGGGATAAATTACAGACTTGATTTTTTAAATCTCAAAATTTTGTAACATTGCTATATGATGGAAAATAACAACTTTTGGCATTCTCTGGGTCCATGGGGTTCTGAGTAGAAGAACATACACCATCCCTGCTGGGCTCAATCTTGCTGTTCCTGCTGGTGTAGTGCGCATCAGGAATAATGCTACAGGAAGTAATTTGAACCAGTTAATTCCCATTTCAGCTCTTAATTTAGCTAATTTAGTTTTTTAATGTCTGGTTAGCTCGTTCAACAAGTCCAGCAGCCTGTGGTCAATAGGCACAATATAACTGCTGCTGGATGCCCAGAACTCTCTGTTTACTTGTTCTATAAAATATGGACCATTATCTAAACTTAGCCGTATTGGAATTCGGTATCTCGGAATAATCTCTCTCATGAGTGCATTGACCATTGTAGAAGCTTTGTTGTCCACTGTAGGATAAGCTTCAATCCATTTACTGAATACGTCCACAATTACTAACACATCCCCGACTTATCTCCAACTCAATGTAGTTCATCTGGAAGGGACCTCCTATGGGTAAGGGAGTTTTCCCACTTCCACAGCTCACGCCTTTCCCTGGATTATGTTCCTGACAGAGCAGACAACAGCTACTAATTCTCTGAGCCAGAGTCTGCAACCTCGGATGCCACCATGTAGCTAATAGCGTATTGCTGGTTGCTCGGGCACCTAAATGAGTTGCAAAGTTTACACAATCAATGACACACATTGCTAATTTGTCAGTCATACAAGTTTGTTCTGCCGACTCAATTTTATACCCAAGTTGCTTCCATATTTGTACATCTTTCTCAGGAGCATCCATCCCCCTGCAACCTAATGATGTATTGGATAGTTGGCATTGGCTTTTCAGAGGGAGACTTCTTTTTCTCTATACTTTTTGTCTGCCTCATCATTTTAGGTACAACCACCTTGCGCTCCCGGGGCATTTCTTTAACTTCTTGGTCAGCACGACAATTTCCTATATCTAATGTGGTTTGACCTTTCATATGGGTGCTACATTTCATCACAGAAATTTGTTTCGGCAACATTAAGGCTTGTAACAGGTCCGATACAAATGTCTCGTGTTTTTCCGAGTTCCTCTATTTCTCCACAACTAGCCAAAGTCATGGACCACTCCAAATGAATACCTAAAGTTGATACAAAAGTCCAGTCTTAAATCCTCTCCTATGATACAGGCTCTTATTAAGGCAAATAGTTCATCTTGTTGGGCAGAGAATGGTGTTTCAAAGGCAACTGCTTTATATTATTTCCTGTTTGGACTATAATGGCATATCCAGAAAGCCTTTCTCCCAGGGGTCCGATTGATGTACTCGCATCCACATACAGGGTTATGTCAGGGGTCTGCCATAGGGATATCCGTTAAATCTTCCCTAATGGAAGTGTCTTCCTTGATTACGAATAAGCAATCATGCCCTGATTCTATCTGTTCTTCAGGTGGTTCATCAAGAATGGATGCTAGGTTGATGTTAGTGCATTATTTGAACTGTAATTTGAGATTATGTAACAAGTATATTTCATATTTGTTCTGGCAAGCCACGGTGAGGTGTTGACCTGCAGTTGTCCCTGCAAGGCAGCAACTGAATGAGAACTGTATACTGTAATGTTCTGCTGTCCGGTCAAATTAGCAGCTGATTGCAAACTGTTGTAGATCGCAGTCAAGATCTGTGTGCAGATGGGATGTCCTCGTGCCACAGGATCAATATTGCAGGAGTAGTAAGCTACCGGTCAACGTTTGTCTCCATGTTTCTGGGTTAGAACTCCAATGGAGCAATCAGGAAGGATAGTGAGATTAAACGAGTACTTACCAGTACGAAGTTTGATCTGTATTTTATGAGGAGTTACGATGAGGGATTACGTGAAGAACCCACCCAGTGCGCAGGCGCGGCATACTTCCAAGCAGCGGTGTGGAATCACAGGTAGACACAATATTGAAGTAAAGATAGTAAAAATTAAAGAGACATCAGCTTGAGTTTGATCTATACAACGAGGGTGGGAGCGGAGGGCACGTAATCCCTCATCGTAACTCCTCATAAAATACAGATCAAACTTCGTACTGGTAAGTACTCGTTTAATCTCACTATTTTACTTCGGAGTCACGTGAGTGACTACGTGAAGACTTCAAAGGTCTGTGATTTCAAACCGTGTAACAGCTATATCACTCACTGCCGAAGTTCATCGAGGGAGGAAGTGGTATCTAAAGACCAACGAATTTGTTAGTTTTTTGAAACAAAAATGTTTATTTAACAATAACAAAAAATAGCTCCCCTGGGCTTTAAATTATAAGTTTGCAGATTCTAAAATTTTGTCCGCAAACAAGTCCTTCTCCATCAGCGGTTTGTGGTAGAATTTCCGGAACGTTG
The DNA here is from genome assembly GCF_028641065.1 of Leucoraja erinaceus. NCBI lineage: Eukaryota > Metazoa > Chordata > Chondrichthyes > Rajiformes > Rajidae > Leucoraja > Leucoraja erinaceus. Next base: position 790,904 of record NC_073400.1, on the reverse strand, counting down.
ATTCCCTTGACCATCCCGCTGTACTAAGGATGTGGTCTATGGGAACCTGCATCCGTTCCGCCGCTGACGTGGATGCTGCCCTGATAGAATGGGATTTAAAAACATCCGTGTTAATCCCCGCGGATTTTAAGACCTGTTTCAACCACCTAGATATTGTCTGGCTGGTAACCCGTCCGAAAGGCTTTTTGTGGCTGACCCATAAGGCTTTTTCACTCCCTCTAAGCGTTTGGGTTGTGTCTACGTAGTTGTATAGATGGGTCACTACACACAGCCTAGGTTCTGGAGGATAGGCCCGGAAGATTAACGGAGAGTTGGGCATACCTGGCCTGCTTTGTTTTACCAACCCCGGCATGGTAAATGTAATGGAGTCTGGGGTGGTTACCATGTTGTCCAGTCTTAGTTGATGCAGTGACTGAACCCTTTGCGCAGAGACGAGCGCCATGAGCATGAGGGTCTTGAGAGTGGTCTGCTCCAGACTCAAGGATCCCACCGGAGGCCAACCTCTAAGGTGTGACAAAACTACACTTACATCCCATACATGGGTGTATCTGGGTGTAGGGGGTTTAGTATTATAAATCCCTTTGAGGAGTTTTATAACCAGAGGGTGGGATCCAATGCTGTGATGTCCTGTAGGCATAAGGTAAGCGGACAGGGCGCTCCGTGCTGCATTGATGGCACTGTAGCTCATCTTTTGGTCATGGTGCAAGTGGCCCAGGAACTCCAGCACGTCCGTGATCGAGGCTGTCTTGTATGATGTCCCTGCATCCAAGCAGTACTGCTCCCATTTCTTGATGTAGGTCAAGTACTGTTTCTTGGTAGAGACTCGCAGGGACGCCGACATGGTGGTGATTGTTCGTTCTGATAACCCCAATCCCTGGTAAGGCCTGTTCAGAACCTACAAACCAGGAGTTTCAATTTTTGATGGCATGGATGGCTTATGCCGGATACCGGGTGAGTCACTAGTTGTGGGTGGCTGTGAAAAACCATAGGTGACTCTACCACCATGTCGTGGAAAACTGGGAACCATGGTTGGGTAGGCCAGTCGGGTACGACCAGAATACCTGAAGCCGAGTCTGCTTGTATTTTCTGGAGTACCCGGCTGATGAGGCAGAAGGGAGGGAAAGCATAGAAGAAGAAATTTCCCCAATCCAGCGTGAAGGCATCTACCGCTGCTGCCTCTGGGTCTGGTTCCCAAGCCACATACATGGGTAGCTGGTGATTTAATCTAGACGCAAACAAATCTATATCTGGCGTACCGTATTGCTTAACAATTCTAGCAAATATTTTTGGGTCTAACATCCATTCGATGTTGTCATTGAATTTTCGTGACCTGGTGTCCGCCACTGTGTTTAGCTTGCCTGGTAAATAGGCAGCTGATAGCCAAATATGTCTCTCGACACACCATTGCCAGATTATAGTAGTCAATTTGTCGCATGATACTGATTTTATGCCACCCATGTGCCGGATGTAAGACACCGCCGTCGTGTTATCAATCATTAACCTGACATGCACGTGCCGCATATCGGATGCATATGCTTTTAGCCCATAAAAGGCGGCTAGCATCTCCAAATAATTTATGCCAAGTGATTGTAGTAGCGATGCCTCTGAATTAGTCCATCTGCCACCTGTGCTGGATATAGAGTTAGTAGCTCCCCAGCCTAAAGCACTGGCATCCGTTGTAATGGCTATGTTAGGATTGGTGACGGCGATAGGACTGTAACTGTGCCAAATGTTATCCACCCACCACTGAAGTTCTGTTTTGGCTTCAGCGGGTAAGTCCATAGTTCGGTCATAATGCCCCCTACTTAGACGTAGTGCATGTGTCCTTGCTCTTTGTAAATTCTGATAATGCAAGGGGCCATATTGTGCAGCTGGAAATGCTGCTACTATACTACCAATGACTCTGGCTACATGCCGGATCTTTGGTTGTGTTTTTGCGATTAAGTTGTTACAGGCTTCTGCTAATGCAGCCTTTTTGTCTCTTGGCAGAGTGACAGTCATACGGATAGTGTCGATAGTGAAGCCTAGATAGTCCATGTTAGTTGTTGGCTTCAATATTGATTTATCTGGGTGTAGAACAAATCCCAATGTTTCAAGGAGTTGTTTAGTAGCTAAGACTCCTGCGACAGCTAGTTCCCTTGTTCTCCCCAATATGAGAACATCATCCAGATAGGCCATGACTAAATGTTTTTGTTCTCTTAATTTTTTCATGGCCACTTTGAGAATTTTTGTAAATAATCTGGGAGCTGTCGTTAAACCATTGGGTAATGCTCTATACTGCCATAGTTGCCCCATCCAGATAAATTTCAGATATCTGAAATGATCCTTATGAATGGGTACTAAATAGTAAGCATCCTTAATATCTATGCTTGCCATGAAGTATCCCTTGGAGATCAGTTGTCTGGCAGTAACAAATGTCTCCATTTTGAAATGTTGATACTCAACAGACTGATTTAGTGATGTCAAATCAATGATAATGCGACATCCACCATCTTTTTTGGTTTTGATAAATATATTCGATACAAATTCCAATGGCTCGTGTCTGGCCCTCTCAATGATGCCCTTGGACACGAGCCTATCTAGTTCAGCTTGTCCTTTTACCTTCTCTAATTCTGTGGGAAGGAATACCCTTTGGGGTATGTGCTGAACCGGCGGTTCTATGCCTGATTTAAATTCAATTTTGTATCCACTGATACTGTTGAGTATAAGCTTGTTGTTAGTAAAGGAGCGCCAAACATGTTTGAAGAACCTTAAACGCCCTCCTGTTAATACAACACCCTTTGTCTGCGTATGTTGACAGGAACCAGACCCACCTACCTCCATGTTCATTTCTGGGAGCGTTTGCGATGGGTTTGGCCCGAGGGTGTCCTTTTTGGTGCTGTGGTGGGGCGGCGTATCTTCCCACGGCTCCGCTCTGGGCCCCGCTCTAAAAAAGAGCTCTGGGGGTAGTGGGAAGCGGTCACCAGGCTTTCACCAGCTTGGTACCTGCTGGTGGATGTCGAGGCGTGCTGCCAACTGGGTGTCTTCACCCTGCTCGGTCCTGGCCCTGCCCTCATGAGGCCTACAGGCTTGGCCGCCTCTTCCAGTTCCTTGAGCCTTTTCGCCAAGTCGGCCCCGAATAGTAGCGCCTCCTTTTCTGGCGCCGGAGCTTTGCAAAGGCCCGCGTATTTGGGGTTGAGGGCAGGCCTGATGTTTTCACGCCTTAAATTGTTGAGCTCATACTGCGTGTTGCACATTAGGGCCAGCACGTCCTGCTGAGGTGTAGAGAGCTCCACGTTCCCCGTGGACCGAGCAAAGGCGGTAATGGCTGCGGTGTGGAGCTTCAGGATATGCTGCATCTTCAGCTCTTGTGTCCTGATATGCTGCCCCAGCTGGCTCCATGTCTGGCCGTTTACGGTCTTTACTCGGAGCGCTTCGCAGTTTTCCGGCGCTGTGTAAGTGTCGAGGGCCTCTTGTATGATTTTGTCCTGCAATGGCTTATTGGAGAGCCTGTTGATACTGGCCGCCATTCTTGGTGCTAGCATCATTCCGGTCCTCGGGGGCGCCGCATACCTGCTGACTACACCCAGTAGCTCTTCTTCCTCCAGCTCGCCTGGCATGCTTGCGCTGTCGTCCGCCTGCCCTTGTGATAGGCCAGCCCAGTCCTGGCCTCCCTTACTGACCTCAATCAAGGAGGGAACAGAAGGGTGTGGTGATGGTCTGGAGGAGGCCACAGCCCGTCCTCCTTGGAGATGCCTTGCCTGCATCTCCTCCTCGAGCATCTGCTCGAGCAGCTGCCTTATGCAGCTTAAGCGGCTGTCTCCCCGTTTCGCCGGTGGAGAGTGTACCCGTTCCTCCGGCGAGTCGGAGGCCACCGGCCGGTCTGTTTTTCGGGTTGATTTTCTCCCTGTGCAGGGCGTCGCAATCGGCGGCACAGGGAGCGGCTCGGCGTCGGGTGTGCGGGAGCGTTCAAACAGCTCCTCCGCCGCTGGTGGCTGCCGCCCAGATATTGACCCTTCCTCGGGTGGAGTTGGGCAGGCAGTCCTCTTTGTTGGTCGCTTTCGGGTAGCCATAGCTTCTTCCTCCGTTAGCGACTCTCTGTAATACAAAAGACTCACTTACCTGAGGTCTTGTCTTTATCCTGCCGCTGGAGAGCCTGGCTCCAGCTGCTGCCGCTGTTGCGCTGCTGACGTAATGCCGCGCCTGCGCACTGGGTGGGTTCTTCACGTAGTCACTCACGTGACTCCGAAGTAAAATTGTACAGTATAGTAGAAACGGCCGATCATAAATTTTTGAGGACTTCTTGAGGTTCTTCATACAATTGAAACTTGCTCTCCACACTAGTACATGACATCAATTAGTGTCCAGACCAATGTCCAGAGCAATGTTAGGTATCCACTGTCGCCAACATTGTCTCATTTGCTTTGCCTCTCGTAGTGCAGGGAATTCACAGATTGGTTCGATTCGGCTGCTTTCCAGGCCGTTCGGTTGCTGATAGTTTCACACAAGGAATTTCACCTCTGCTGGGCCCCATTAACACCTTTGATTGGGAGACTACATATCCCAACATTGATAAATGATTTAATGGATGAGTTGAGTGGTATCTTTGCGCGTGTGCAGACGGATGAGAGGCCGAAGCAAAGAAGTCGAAGCCAAAGAACCGAATGGAAACGAGGCCGAAACGCTAAAAAAAACGAAAGAATACGAAGACGAAACGCCAACTAACAGAAAAGCAGCGTCGCCTAAAAGCAAACTCACCGAATGGCCGCTCAGTCGAAACGCCACCATGACATTGCTGTGGGGCGGGACTTGTCAGCGTTGGTACAGACCCCCGCATCCATCACATCACAATGGAGGGATGAACAGTGTCCCACACCTCCACTCCACCCAACCCACAGTGGCCGTGAGAGAGTGGGGGCTGTCCCGAGGGATGCGCACCTTCGGCCGCTTACAACTTGGTGCTTGGGTTCAGATTCCCCAATCACCTATGGCTTGTGTGGAAAAATGACCCCCACCCTCCCATCTCCCCTTTCTCTCTCCCCTCTCTCTCTCTCTCTCTCTCTCTCTCTCTCTCTCTCTCTCTCTCCCTCTCTCTCTCTCTCTCTCTCTCTCTCTCTCTCTCTCTCCCTTCTCTTCCCCTCTCCCTTCTCTCTCTCTCCTCTCTCCTCCTCCTTCTTCCCCTCTCTCTCCCCCCCCCTCTCTCCCCTCTCTCTCTCCTTTCTCTCTCTCCCCTTCCCTCTTTCTCTCCCCTCCTTCTCTCTCTCCCCCTCTCCCACTCTCTCACCTTTCTCTCTTTACCCCTTCTCTCTCTCCTCTCTCTCCCCCCCTCCTCTCTCACCCCCCCCTCTCTCTCTCCCTTTTCTCTCTCCTCCCCTCTCCCGTTCTCTCTTTCTCTCTCTCCCCCCTGTCGCTCCCTTCCCTCTCTCTCCCCCCTTCTCCCTCTCCCCCCTTCTCCCTCTCCCCCCTTCTCCCTCTCCCCCACGTATGCAGAGCGGCTATGGAAGTTGAGAAAACTGGCAGCGGTCCGTGTGAAAATACAGCACCTACCAAGGTGAGAAAGAGAGGGGAGAGAGGGGAGAGAGGGAGGAGGGGGTAGTGAGAGGGGGCAGAGCGAGAGCGGGGTCAGAGAGAGAGAAGGGGAGAGGGGAGAGAGGGGGAAGAGAGAGGGGGGAGAGGAGAGGAGGAGAGAGAGAAGGGAGAGAGACGGGGAAAGGGGGAGAGAGGGGAGAGGGAGAGAGAGAAGGGAGAGAAAAAAGAGGGGGGAGAGAGAGGGGAGATAGAAGGGGGAGATGGAGGGTGGGGGTCATTTTTCCACACAAGCCATTGGTGACTGGGCAATCTGAACCCAAGCACCATGTTGTAAACGCATCCCACGGGACAGCCCCCACTCTCCCACGGCCACCCTCCATGGGCTGTGGGTCGGGTGGAGCGGAGGTTTGGGACAATGTTCATCCCCCCACAGTGATGTGATGGATGCAGGGATCTGGACCAATCGCTGACAAGTCCCGACCCCAGCGAAGTCATGTCCGTTATTGGACTTTTCTGTTGAGCGGCAGTCGGTCCGTTGGCTTGTAGGCGACGCTGGCTTTCGGGTAGGTGACGTTTCGACAGAGCAGCCATTCGGTGAGTTTGCTTTTAGGTGACGCAGCTTTTCATTTAATTTGCATTTAGGCGTCCCATCCATTCTGTTAGTTGGCGTTTCGTCTTCGTACTCTTTCAGTTTTTTGGAGTTTGAGCCTCGTTTCCATTCCGTTTTTTGGCTTCGACTTCTTTGCTTTGGCTTCTCGTCCGTCGGCGCCACGTCCGGGTACCATCTTGGCGGTTGCTTTGTTCACCCTGGCTGGCCACAAGTAAATCATCCACATACTGAACTAGGGAGGAGCCACATCAAAAGCTTAAGGTTTGCAGCTGTCCTTGGAGACATCTGGAAAACAATGTTGGACAATCCCGGAGGTAATCGAGTCCATGTGTACTGTTGTCCATTGTAGGCGAAGGCGAGGAGGTACAGGCTGTCCTGATGTAGAGGTAATGAGGAGAAGGCATGTTGTAAATCCGCTATTGAAAAGATCTGTGCCTGTGCTGGAATTTGGGCCAAAATGTGATCTGGATTAGGCACCAATGCATGAAGCAGTTCTACGATGGCATTAATGGACCGCAAATCCTGAACCAATCTATATTGATCCGGTTTCCCTGCTTTGGGTACTGCGCGGATAGGCATGACACAATAGGATTGACATTTAACCAGAATATCTTGTTCTAGCAATCCTTGAATTAATTCATCAATGCTTGGTATTGCCTGCTGCTTTAGCGGGTACTGTCGCATGGAAGGCAGTGCTACATTTTTATGGAGAGCTACCTGGATGGGATCAATCTGAACACATCTTACCCGAGTCGAGTCGGCTGCCCACACCTGTGGGTCCACATACCCTTGTACCTCATTCCCCAGATGATGGCGTAACTGTGGTGTAACCTTCCTTGGTGGCTGATAAAACTGAACAGTGCAATTATTAGGCAGTTCTTGTTCCTGGCTTGTATTTGGATTTGCCAGGCTGATTGCTCATTTAACCATAGCTCCTAAATCTTTTGCATGAAATGGGAAATTGACTTTCTTCATTATATGTGGGGCAACCTCATAGTCCTTCTTCCATAATTCTGAAGGCACCTCAGCATATTCTGCTGTTCCCTGTGGTCCGATCACTAATGCCAAAAAGTTTACATCCCACCTAATTCCTTCATAGGATATGAAAAAGATTTCCAGCTCTCTATTTTTACCACTCCGATCATATGTTAAGGTGATATGAAACTGGGGCTCATATTCTAAGTCCAGGGACCACCATTGGGGTGTCACTGACAAGTAACACTGTCTTTAGGGAGCTCATGGGGTTACAGTTATTCCATTGTCTCCACACTGGATTTTCAGCTGGAATGCACAAAGCAAATCCCGAACTAGCCGATTGCAATCCAGACGCGTGGTAATTACGAATTGAAGCAGCGCTGTCTTGCTTTGGTATGTTACTTCAACTGGCATAGAGATGGGGTATTGGCATACTTGTCCTTGGAATCCGGACCGGCTCTGGGTCTCATTAGATTAAGGAAGATTGTAAATGGACTGAATAGATGTAGCGATGTTACAATACTTACCTTCAGCGGCGCTGCAGTTCTGCCACTGGCAGTGTGCGCGACTTTGGCGCCTTTGGGTGGGGGGGGCAGGATTAAAATGCTGTTTTGTATTGCCTGTCTGAGGCGGACTTCCTCGGGCTGCTAGCTGCTGATGAAAAATCGGTTGGACATCCGTTCGGGCTATATTAAAAAAAAAATTTGCTGGACAATTTAATATTTGGATTAAAATAAAAGGCGACTTCGAACGCCCTCAACGCCTACAACGTGACGGATCGCAAGAATGGGACAAAACAAAGTGGAAGTTGTTTATTTTACATATAATCTTGCTTCTTGGGGAGCGCTAGTATGGGTCTGGAGCGCTAGTATGGGTCTTGAGGGCCAAAGGGACTGGTTTCCAGAGGGCTAGTATGGACATTGTGGGCCAAATGGATTCTTGGGCTGGCAGGTCAGTCACTCAGGCCTGATGGGCAGGCAGCTCAGTCACTCACAGCTGGTGGGCTGGCAGCTCAGTCACTCACAGCTGGTGGGCTGGCAACCGACTCACTCATGGCTGGTGGGCAGGCAGCTGACTCACTCACGGCTGGTGGGCTGACAGCTGACTCACTCATGGTTGGAAGGCTGGCAGTTGTCTCACCCATGGCTGGTGGGCTGGCAGTTGACTCACTCACGGCTGGTGGGCGCACACACACCCTCCATCACACACACACACACACACACCCTCCATCACACACACACCCTCCATCTCACACACACACACCCTCCATCGCACACGCACACCCACCATCACACACATACACACCATCTCACACACATACACACTATCTCACAAACACACTCACACCATCCATCACACACTCACACACAACATATATGTGACAGTAAAACTCTCTTGAATCTACTCACGCAGTTGAGCGCGGCCTCTCATCTGAGTGGGACTTCCGCAGTGAGCGGGACTTACGGAATGAGCACCACATTCCGTTCAAGTGGCACAGTGCAGACCAACCGTTCAATTCAGTTCAAGCAGCACAGTGCCGACTCACAGTTCAGTTCACTCCACTCATGGCGTAGACTCACAGTTCTGGTCTCAACTCTCATTCATGTGACTGACTCACGTCCAGCAAAAAAAACATAGCGATATAGGGTAGCGTTTTTTTAAAAATGTATTTACAATGTAGACAGGAAGTAGTCAAGATGAGACTTTTAGAGATAGATAGATAGATAGATAGATAGATAGATAGATAGATAGATAGATAGATAGATAGATAGATAGATAGATAGATAGATAGATAGATAGATAGATAGATAGATAGATAGATAGATAGATAATAGATAGATAGATAATGTTTCGTGTCTGGACCCTTCTTCAGACCCTTCTAACACCTCAATCTTGATTCCTATGTGCATATATTCACATGATTTATCAACAAACTGATGGGCTTTGAGGAACCAAACTATACATTTACCCCAACATATTCACAAAGTTCTGAAGGAACTAAGCAGGTTTCAGTAACTTAGTAACACTATTGTGAAGACGGTTCCTGACCCAAAACATTACCTATCCATGCACCCCAGAGATGCTGCCTGACCCACTGAATTACTGCAACACTTCCTGTCTTTTAAGTAAACAAGCATTTGGACTTCCTTGTGTCACCATCTCTCTGACACTTGGTACTGAAACTACCTTTCAGGGTCCCTACCTGGTCGGAGAGGCAGCTTTTCTCCGGGCTGCAGCTTCGACCTGTCCTCGCAGCCTACCAGCGGGCCTGGAGCGGCGTTTCCTGTCGGGGACCGCCCAGAACCTCGGCTTCGGCGGCGGCGCAGCACTGGAGCGCTATCGCGGAGCGGGCGATGCCTTGCCTGGGTCGCCGCGCTGGAGCTCCGGTGAGCTGAAGAATGCTGAGGAAAACATCGCGGAGCTGTGGGACTGTGGAGCGACCAGCTACGGGCGGTGGCGCTGAACTTTACACCGGCAGCCTGGGATCTCTAGATGAGATCGCCAGTTGCGGAGCTCCAACCGGCGCGGCCTTGTTGGCTTCGGAAGCCGCGGCCTCCAGTACGGAAGCGGCCGTTCCAGGGTTCCCATGCCGCTGGGAGGACTCTCCCCACATCGGAGCTACATCACCCGGCAAGAACGGCCTGGAACATCGGGCCTCCATAGAGGCAGCTGTGGAGGCCTCAATAGGCCCGACTATGGGTGAACTGGGGTTGGGGACTGGACTTTGTGCCTTCCCTCATAATGGGAACCATCGTGGGGGGATGTTCTTTGTGTTTAAAACTCTTATTAATGTTATGTCTGTATTCCTTCTTTATGTGCTGCAAAATGGCAAGAAGCATTTCACTTCACTACACCTAGGTGTATGTCAATGTGACCAATAAAAAAATACCTTTGATACCAGCATAAAAACAGGCCCATCTGCCCACCGAGTCTGCACTGACCAGCGATCCCCGCATACTAACACTATCCCACACACACCAGAGACAATTTTACCAAGCCAATTAGCCTACAAACCTGCACGTCTTTGGAATGTCAAGTCAAGTTTATTTGTCACATACACATACGAGATGTGCAGTGAAATGAAAAGTGGCAATGCTTGCGGATTGTGCAAAAACAAAACAAAAAAAAAAAAACTACAAAACAGAATAGAACAGAATCAGTAATTACATATTTGTGAGAAAAAAACAGCAATTTTAAAAAGACACAACACAACAGTAGAGTGGTACAGTAAGTTAGTCCCTGGTGAGATAAGAATTTACAGTCCTAATGGCCTCTGGGAAGAAACTCTTTCTCATCCTCTCTGTTTTCACAGCATGACAGCAGAGGCGTTTGCCTGACCGTAGCAACTGGAACAGTCTGTTGCTGGGGGGGTAGGGGTCCCCCATAATGTTGCTGGCTCTGGATCTGCACCTTCTGATGTATAGGTCCTGCAGAAGAGCGAGTGTAGTTCCCATAGTGTGTTCGGCCGAACACACTATTCTCTGCAGAGCCTTCTAGTCCTGGGCAGAGCAATTCCCAAACCACATTGTGATGTTTCCGGACAAGATGCTTTCTACAGCTGCTGAGTAGAAGCACTGGAGGATCCTCAGAGACACTGAATTTCCTCAGCTGCCTGAGATGGTAAAGCCTTGCCTTACTCACCGGTGCGGCAGCGTGTGTTGTCCATGTCAGATCCTCTGAGATGTGGATTCCCAGGTATTTAAAGCAGCTCACGCTATCCACAGTATCCCCATTTATCTTCTGTGGCGTGTACGTCCTCGGATGATGTGCCCTCCTAAAGTCCACGATCAGCTCCTTAGTTTTTTTGACATTCAAGAGGAGGCTGTTGTCCTGACACCAGAGTGCCAGATCAGCCACCTCTTCCCTGTAGGCCTTCTCATTATTTTCGGTGTGGGCGGAAACCAGAGCTCCTGGTGAAAACTCACACAGTCATGGGGAGAATTTACAAACTCTATACAGACAGCGCCTAAAGATTGGATCAAACTCGGGTCTCCGGCTGTGTTAGGCAGCAACTCTACCACTACGCCACCGTGCTGCCCCCTGTAACCATTTAACCATGAAGGTCAGTTGTCCAAGTTACTAGCGCTGTGGAACTACAATACCTTCTCTGAGCACCTTCACTTCCAATGTGCAGGAACTATGAGAGATTCAACAGTTACATTCTGATTCATATCTCGGTGAGACTGCTCTCCGTGCAAACCTTTGATCTGAGCTTTCGGGAGGTTTGGCTGGCTGGCTATCAGGGGATGTTGGCTGATTTATTCCCTTCTTTATATCATATTTAATGGGGGACTTGGCAGCAAGCAGGCAGTCTGTACTTGATGTTGATTTACAATGTAATTGGAGATGATGTAGAGTCTTTGGATCCGACCTGCTTATGTTTGCTTGCAAAGTCTCTGTGAATTCAGCTGATGCCATTTCTGCCGTCTCCATTTCCTGAACACGTGTGTCCTCTGGTGTTTCTCTTGAGCTTCGTCCCACCAAGTGTTCAAACACGGCCTCACTTTTCACCATCACCGCATGGGTGTTATTGTGCCAGATTCTACAGCACATCAGCGGCACAGTGCCCAACTTTAACTAACCTCTTACCCCCAAAGGGACTTTCAAACTCAGGTTCTGAGGTATTTAATGAATACTTTCAGATTTAATTTATTTTCCAATGACAACAACAACTTACATATTATAAAGTATTTAATGTGGCAAGATGTCCAAGACGTGCTTCAAATAGTGTTGGAATCTGGTGTTTTTAAAGCAGAAATTAACAGATTCTTGATTGGGAAAGGAGGTTATGGGGAGAAGGCAGGAGAATTTGGTTGAGATGGAAAGATAGATCAGCCATCATAGAAACATAAACATAGAGACATAGAAAATAGGTGCAGGAGGTGGCCATTCAGCCCTTTGAGCCAGCACCACCATTCATTGTGATCATGGCTGGTCGTCCTCAATCAATAACCCGTGCCTGCCTTCTCCTCATATCCCTTGATTCCACTAGCCCCAAGAGCTCTATCTAACTCTCTCGTAAATCCATCCAGTGATTTGGCCTCCACTGCCCTCTGTGGCAGGGAATTCCACAAATTCAAAACTCTCTGAGTGAAAACGTTTAAGGATAAGGGGGAAATCCTTTAAAACCGAGATGAGAAGAACTTTTTTCACACAGAGAGTGGTGAATCTCTGGAACTCTCTGCCACAGAGGGTAGTTGAGGCCAGTTCATTGGCTATATTTAAGAGGGAGTTAGATGTGGCCCTTCTGGCTAAGGGGATCAGGGGGTATGGAGAGAAGGCAGGTACGGGATACTGAGTTGGATGATCAGCCATGATCATATTGAATGGCGGTGCAGGCTCGAAGGGCCTAATGGCCTACTCCTGCACCTAATTTCTATGTTTCTATGTTTCTATGTTTCTTCTCACCTCAGTCTTAAATGGCCTCCCCTTTATTCTAAGACTGCGGCCCCTGGTTCTGGACTCGCCCAACATTGGGAACATTTTTCCTGCATCTAGCTTGTCCAGTCCTTTTATAATTTTATATGTTTCTATAAGATATCCCCTCATCCTTCTAAACTCCAATGAATACAAGCCTAGTCTTCAATCTTTCCTCATATGACAGTCCCGCCATCCTAGGGATCAATCTCGTGAACCTACGCTACACTGCCTGATGATGGAGTAGACATGATGGGCCAAATGGCCAAAATCTGCTCCTATAACATGAACTTATGAAGTTATGACATGAGCCCACATTTTCTAGCAGAGGACCAAAAACTTCCTGAGGTTTAGGAATGGAGAATGGGTTTAGGAAAGGAGAGTGGGTTTCAAACACGGCTTTTGCTGGGAATTCCCAAGCTCAGAGACAGAGTCAGCTAAAGCCACATTGTCAGTGGTAGAGCAATTACATTTGGGATCTTCATTATGCCACATTTTACATTTGTAATTGCAACCTGGGGAGACGGCAGGCACGGGTTATTGATTGGGGACGATCAGCCATGATCACGATGAATGGCGGTGCTGGCTCTAAGGGGCCTCATCCTACACCTATTTTCTATGTTTCTAATAGCTACAGTGAAATGGAGCGGCACAGTGGTAGAGTTGCTGCGTTGCAGCATCAGAGACCCGGTTTCAATCCTGACCAGAGGTACTGTCTGTACGGAGTTTGTACATTCTCCCTGTGATTGTTTGGGTTTTCACCAGGTGCTACGATTTCCTCCCACACTCCAAAGACGTACAGGTTTGTAGGTTAACTGTGGAAATTGTCCCTAATGTGTAGGATTGTGCTAGTGTATGGGGTGACCAATGATCGGAGTGGACTCGGTGGGCCTGTTTCCATGCTGTATCTCTAAAGTCGAAATAAATACTCAGGTGAAATCCAAAAAGGAACTGCAAATGTTTGAATCTTGAGCAAAACACAGAGCTGGAGGAACTCAGCGAGTCAGGCAGCATCTGTGGAGAGAGTGGGGAGATGGCATTTCCGGTGGGACCCCTTTGGTGAATCTCTTGGTACATTTTGTGTGTTTTTGTATTCTACCCTGCTTTCCACAGTACTTTATTTGAGTTGCATCCTGTGATTTCTATGCATAGAAACATGGAAAATAGGTGCAGGAGTAGGCCATTTGTCCCTTCGAGCCTGCAGCACTATTCAATATGATCATGGCTAATCATCCAAAACCAGTACACCGTTCTGGATTTTTCCCCATATCCCTTGGTTCCCTGGGAGCTAAATCTAACTCTCCCTTGAAAACTATGCAGTTTGTTGTTTACATTATCCACATGCACGGCAGCCTTGGTTTGTACATATTGACAGCAAGATTTCAATGCATATTTACAACTTTTCCCAGTAGTCCTATTTACTTTATAGTCTTTCTGATTTAATGGGGAGAATGAAAATCAAAGGATGAAAATGTTTACACTGTTGATGCGTAATCGATGAGTTACACTACGTTTGAGTTTGACGAGATGTGTATAAGGAAATAGGCATCAGAGTTTCAGGTGAATATAAGTGAGTGGAAGATTGGAGATGTGTTGGTGTGGTCAGGAATATGTGTATCAAAGACATGTATGTAGGGGCCAACAGACACTGATAAGTGAGGACAGATGCAGGAATCTGGTGCAAAAAGTAAACTGCATCTGTGAAGACAGAGGGGTAGTCCTGGTGGAAGGTCTCGACCCAAACCGTCATTTATCAGATACTGCTTACCCTGCTGATGTTCCCTGATGCCTTGCTGTTTTTGCTCCAGAAATAGCAATGTTACTGGGGTAATAATAATAATAATAATAATAAATTTTATTTATTGGGCGCCTTTCAGACATCTCAAGGACACCTTACATAGATTAACAGGAATATAAACATAATCAGAATAAAATAAATAATAAAGACATCACAGAGACACAAACTAGAAACAGTAGTTTGGGGTAGAGGCAGATCCTCTCGTCACCACCTCATCGTTAGATGGGGCACTCTCACTGCCTTCTGGCCCAATACTGAAATCAGTAGTTTCAGCTCTTCATCACATCTCCAGTTTTTAACTGCATTAGATACAGCACGGAAACAGGCCCTTCGGCCCAGCCAGTCCGCGCCTACCAACAATCACCTGTACACTAGTTCTATCCTACACACTAGGGACAATTTACAGATGCCAATTAACCCAGAATCTGCACGTCTTTAGAATATGGAAAAACAGTAGTACCCGGAGAAAACCCATGCGGTCACAGGGAGAATATACAAACTTTGTACAGACAGCACCTGTAATCAGGATTGAACCCGGGTCTCTGACACTGAGAGGCAACAACTCCAGTGCTGCGCCACTGTGCGGTTGGTGCTACTGGTTTTATTAATTGTCTCCTTCCACCCAATCACACACCAAACAGTTTGTACTTTGACCCCTGCACAACTCTGCATTTGGTTAAAAACTTTCCAAAATGTTTTCCAGTACTGATCTAAGATCATTAATCTGAAATATTAACTGTTGTTTCTATTTGCCTGTTGGTTTGGTCTGACTGCATTTTGTGTTGCACTCTCGACTCATGGATTCTAGGAAGACATTTGATATCAGAGAAGGCTTGTTAAGGACTCTGTGCATTAAGAAGAACGTGTCAGTAAGCATATGCACTTGGCTGTGTGACAGGAAGCAAAGGAGGTACTTCTGGGAGGTAGACCTCCCCTTGATCAGTATCAGTTCCATTCCTCTTTCAAAAGTTCCTTTTCCTGAGTCAGAATTGTTATGATAACAAATGCAAACCTAGTGCTAATTCATATTTTCTTATAAATATGCCAAACTGTGCCATGGTGGATCACATTAAAATTAGTTCAGATGACAATACATATATTGAAAGCAATAAGGATAATTTTCCACCCATTCTGCTCTCTTTGTCTTTGATTTCTGATACTGATTCCAATGAAGCCCAATGCATTAAGCAGCAACTATGTCTTCTGACTGCCCAAATTACAGCTGTAAAGATTTAACATTGAACAATTTCAGATATTCAGCCATTCCAGTTTGTTAAAGAACTACAGATCCCAGTTTACTAAAGTGTTGTAGCTCAATGGGTCCGGCAGCATCTCAAAAGAAGATGGAGCTTTCAAGAAGGGTCCCAACCTAGAAACATTGCCTGTCCATGTTTTCCTGAGATGCTGCCTGACCCAATGAACTACTCCAGCATTGTCTTCCTCAGCAACCTATAACTTTAACTTTTATTTCAAAGTGTGAGTTCCTGTATGGATTCCCAGTTTTACTCTCTCCACGGATGCTGCCTGCTCTTCTGAATATTTTTGAAGTGTTCGATTTTATTTCAGATTTGCAGAACCTGCCAGATGTCGTCTTGCACAGATCCACTGCTTTTCCTCCACTCCCCTGTACCCTTCCTTATCTCCTGATACTTACCTCTCCAGCCAGATCAGCTGTGATTAGCAAGCTCTTACAGCTCTCAGGTGGCTCGATTGTTCAGTTTCTCCCCTGTGCCAGAGACATGGTTCGATCCTGACGGGTGCTCTGTATGTGGAGTTTGCATGTTCACCCTGTGATTGCATGGGTTTCCTACGGGTGCTCCTGTTTCCTCTCATATTCCAAAGACGTGCAGGTTTGTAGGTTAATTGCCCCCAGTTTGCAGGGAGCGGATGCAAACGTGGGATCATATAGAACTAGTGTATAGATGGTTGGTTAAAGTGGATCGGTGAGTCGAAGAGTTTCCATGCTGTGTCTCTAAAATTTAAAAATATTATTAAAAACAGAGTTCCTTCACCCTCTTCCCACCTTCGATTTAAAACAGGATCTGCAATTCTTTCTTACACAATGGGACTTTCAAAACAGTCCCCGCTAAATTTGGACAAACCTGGCGCGAGAAGTGAGATAGTAGTCAGATATCAAAAGAAAATAGAACTACTAGCATTGGAAATGAAGAGAGACGGCTCACATTTAATTGTGGCTCTTCAATGTTTCAGAGATGACACAATTCCAACATTTTACGATTTTATTTCAAAGTGCGAATTCCTGTATGGATTCCCAGCAAACCGAGACCTGGAGAGTGTTAGAGTCAGATTTGGTAGCAGGCTCTTTTGTTGCCTTGTAAAGAACTGTGAAGTGACTGGAAAATAAGGTAGAATGGCACAACTATAATGACAATGTCAACATTTCGCAAGTTGGCTAAATTTACGATGACAGGTAGCTTTGATCCTCCACTTAATGAAAACTTTGCTTTTAAAAGCAACCTGACTTCAATAATGGACTGGAGGTAAATCTGCAAAAGGCTTTGAAACACATACAGAAACAGAACCACTGCTTGTGTGCATACAACCCCATAAAAACGAGAGGCAGTACAGGCAGTGAGCAAAGGTCAAACAATCTCCATAACTCGGTTCCTTTAGGGTCAATATTGAATCTCCTGCTCTCTGCTTTTTACATTTTTAACTACTTTCCTCTAATCAATGCCACCTTGCTCTCAACTTCACAACCACAACCTCAACAAAAACAATTTGAGCACATTTTGCAGTCTTCAAAGACTCAGTTCCAATAAACACGTTATTTTTAGATACTATGAAAGCTGATGAAGGGCAAGATTTTGCAGATTGACGGCTTGTTCTTCCATTACATTTATTTGAGGTACATTAAATTATACTGGAGTTGCGGGGTTCATAAAAGGAACAGAGATCGTGCTCCCTGCTGCCTCTGGTGGTCAGCTGAGGATATCCCATTCTTGGACATACACAGAACTGCAGTTGTTGGTCTACACACAAAAATACACAAAGTGCTGTAGTAGCTCAGCGGGTCAGGCAGCATCACTGGAGAACATGGACAGATGATGTTTTGGATCCGGACTCTTCTTCAGGCAACTGTAAGGGTCCTGGCACAAACATCGCCTATCCATGTTCTCCAGAGATGCTGCCAGACCTGAGTTACTCCAGAACTTTGTGTATTTTCATCCTGTTCTTACATTTACTTTCTGCTTCATACTGGTTAAAATTCAACCTCTGCAGACGTCAAAGAGCCGCCATGAGGTGCAGAGTTAAGACCCCCAGCCTCACCATTGAAAAGCCAAGGTGTGTAGGACTGTTTTAACTTACAATTGACATTATGTATATGTGCATGTCAAGGCAACACCTGACGTGTTATATAATAAATCCTGAGGAATGTTCTGCTTCAGTCTCACAGACACAGTAATCTGTACAATGTCAATAATGTGTCTGCAGTCAGTCACACTCATTCGCCAGCTACTCCTATAAACATTCCTGCTGCTTGATGTGAGCCAAAGGCTCTGTGTCCATGCTGTTTGGATCTACAACCTTAACGACAGTATCCCCTGTAACTCCATCACTGTATAATGTTATTCATACCCTGACTTAGTTTAATTTTAGATTAGAGATACAGCATGGTAACTGGCCCGTGTAGGAAGGAACTGCAGATGCTGGTTTAAACTGAAGATAAACACAAAATGCTGGAGTAACTCAGCGGGGCAGGCAGCATCTTTGGAGAGAAGGAATGGGTGGTGTTTCGGGTCAAGACCGAAAGAAGAAGGGTCTCGACCCAATATGTCACTCATTCCTTCTCTCCAGAGATGCTGCCTGTCCTGCGGAGTTACTCCAGCATTTTGTGTCTATCTATGGAAACTGGCCCTTCAGCTCAACAAGTCCATGACAATCATTGATCACCCGTTCACGCTCCTTCTATGTTATCTCCCTTTCTCATCCACTGCTTACACACTAAGGGCAATTTAAAGAGGGCCAAATAGCCAACAAAGCCGCATGTCTTTGGTATGTAGGAGGAAACCGGAGCACGTCAAGGAAATAATTGGGAGAACGTGGAAATTCCGCACAGACAGCACCCAAGGTCAGGATTGAACCCAGGTCTCTGGTGCTGTGTGGAAACAACTCTACCAACTGAGTTGGATGATCAGCCATGATCATATTGAATGGCGGTGCAGGCTCGAAGGGCCGAATGGCCTACTCCTGCACCTATTTTCTATGTTTCTATGTTTCTATGCCATATAATGCATAATATCTACCAACATTCTGCTATTAAAACTAGGGTATGATACATATATAAGCATACACAACATATACTGACATGCATAGTGTGGCATAATTCCATCACATATGACTTCTTTTAAAAATCGTGATATGGAAGAAATCTGATCCTGAGTATTTATCATTCTTCAGCATTATAATTTTCTTCTTCATTTTTACTCCTCATGGAAAAATATTTGTGATCTCCCTCCCTGCTTTTAAGACTAGAGAGAGCCTAGAAGACTCTTCAAACGAAAAGCATAGGTTTACGGCTAGTGGGGAGAAATAGAGGCAACTTTTTCACGTGAAGGGTGGTAGTTATCTGGAACGAGCAGAGGTGGTGATAGAGGAAGGAACAATTACAAAGGCATTTGGACTTAGATGTGAAAGTTGTCAAGGGGCACAGGCCTTAGGCAGGCCAATGTGGTTCGCAAGAGCGGCATCACAGTTGGCATGGACAAGATTGGCCAGAATAACAATTTCATAAGTAATAGGAGCAGAATTAGGCCATTTGGCCCATCAAGTCTACACCACCTTTCAATCATGGCTGATCTATCTTTCCCTCTCAACCCCATTCTCCTGCTTTCTTCCCCATAACCCCTGACACCAGTACTAATCAACAATCTGTCCATTTCCACGCGGTGTGATTCTATGATTCCAAATTTTTCAACTATAACTTTGAACCTTTCACCTGGATTAAGAACTCATTGATTTCATAACCTTTCCACTAACTTCCAACCTGCCCTCAAATTCACCTGGATTACCTGTTATGCTTTATCTTGCCCCCCCTCTCTCCTCCCCCTCCCCCCCCCCCCCCCCCCCCCCATTAGTCTGAAGAAGGATCCCAACCCTAAACATAACCTATCCTTCCCATTCCAATACTTTGTTTTCTTCACCATGAGTCTTTATTTCCCACAGTAACCATACATGGGGCCACCTGATTAAATGCTTGCTGGTATTCTGTTCATATTTCTTTCATTTCATGTTGCCCTTTTCTTCTTTCATCAACGATGACGGTTTCTTGGCAAGAAACCCTCGAACCACTTCAGGGCAGCCGTCAGTTCCACGTCACATTAAACAGCGTTAAGAGCACCTCCCTCTGATCTAATTTCACATTACCATTAGATTTGTCCAGTGACCACGGACCATGGTGTCCTAGCGTGGAAGTTGCCTGGATCACATCAGGCTGTTACCTCAGTGACCTCAACCACAATGTGACTGGTATTAGTTAAACGTTCCTACCTCATTAGAATAAATCTGCTCAGTAATACATTGCAAAACATTGCCTGCCCTCTTGTGGCATGTGGTTTTATTGTTGCAGAAAATTATGTAGATACTCCAAAAATCCACCACTTTTTAGTCTGCTCATTCCAATATGAATGGTAAAATTCCTCATTAAACCAACTAGCCTTCATAACAGTGGAAACAAGGAGCCGGTTTACAAAACAAAAAAAAAAGACAGAAGGTGCTGGAGTAACTCAACGGGTCAGGCAGCATCACTGGAGAACATGGATAAGCAACGTTTCAATTCAGGACCCTTCTTCAGACGGATTCCGGCCCAAAACATCACCTATCCACGTTCTCCAGAGATGCTGCCTGACCCGCTGAGTTGCCTCTGTACTTTGCGCCTTTTATTAGCCTTCTTAACACATATTACTATTTTCTGGATTTATACATTCTACTATTTCACTGAAGTGCCGAGGAATTTTAATGACTGTCACAGGTTAAATCCTAAAATCCATTTCTTATTTCCGAAGTCTGGTGCTAACACTTTTAAGTCCTCTCTCATGAAGAGATTTAACTCCAAACTTCATAGAATCAAAGAGAATTTACAACACTTAAGTGGACTATTAACCACTAAGTAGGCTAAGCTAGAAAGAGTGCAGAGAAGATTTACGAGGATGTTGGTAAGAATCAAGGGCCTGAGCTATAGGTAGAAGTTGGGCAGGCTGGGACGTTATTCCATGGAACACAGGAGGCTGAGGAGAAGGAACTGCAGAAAGCTGCTTTTTATGGAGGGAGGGAGGGAGGGAGGAAGTAACTGAGGGTAGGGGAAAGAGAGGGAGAGGTGAGGGAGGGATTGGGGGAAGGGAGAAGGAGTGGGGAAATATCCCAGGGAGGTGAGGATGAAGAGGGGGGGGATTGAGGGAGAGAAGGGAGATTGGGGGAAAGAAGGGGGAATGGGGAGGTAGGGAGGTGGGAATAGAGGGAGGATAGCAGTGGGGGAGGTCAGGGGGGATAGTGGGGGGGATAGGGGAAGGTGAGGAGTGGGGGAATTGAGGGATAAGTAGTGGGTAGGGATGGGAGAGGAGTTATGGAGGGAGGGAGGAAAAGAGTGATTGACGGTAGAGGAAATTAGGGGGAGGGAAGGATTGGAAGAGGGGAGGGGGAGGAGGAGAGGGCAAAGAAGAGGGGAAAGAAGAGGGAGGGTGAAGAGAAGGGGGAGGGGGTTATAACCATATAACCATATAACAATTACAGCACGGAAACAGACCATCTCGACCCTTCTAGTCCGTGCCGAACACGTATTCTCCCCTAGTCCCATATACCTGCGCTCAGACCATAACCCTCCATTCCTTTCTCGTCCATATAACTATCCAATTCATTTTTAAATGATAAAAACGAACCTGCCTCCACCACCTTCACTGGAAGCTCATTCCACACAGCCACCACTCTCTGAGTAAAGAAGTTCCCCCTCATGTTACCCCTAAACTTCTGTCCCTTAATTCTCGAGTCATGTCCCCTTGTTTGCATCTTCCCTCCTCTCAGTGGGAAAAGCTTATCCACGTCAACTCTGTCTATCCCTCTCATCATTTTAAAGACCTCTATCAAGTCCCCCCTTAACCTTCTGTGCTCCAAAGAATAAAGCCCTAACTTGTTCAACCTTTCTCTGTAACTTAGTTGCTGAAACCCAGGCAACATTCTAGTAAATCTCCTCTGTACTCTCTCTATTTTGTTAACATCCTTCCTATAATTAGGCGACCAAAATTGTACCCCATACTCCAGAATTGGCCTCACCAATACCTTGTACAATTTTAACATTACATCCCAACTTCTATACTCAATGCTCTGATTTATAAAGGCCAGCACACCAAAAGCTTTCTTTACCACCCTATCTACATGAGATTCCACTTTCAGGGAACTGTGCACAGTTATTCCCAGATCCCTCTGTTCACCTGCATTCTTCAATTCCCTACCATTTACCATGTACGTCCTATTTTGGTTTGTCCTGCCAAGATGTAGCACCTCACACTTATCAGCATTAAACTCCATCTGCCATCTTTCAGCCCACTCTTCCAACTGGCATAAATCTCTCTGTAGACTTTGAAACCCTACTTCATTATCCACAACCCCACCTATCTTAGTATCATCTGCATACTTACTAATCCAATTTACCACACCATCATACAGATCATTGATGTACATGACAAACAACAGTGGACCCAACACAGATCCCTGTGGCACTCCATTAGTCACTGGCCTCCAACCTGACAAACAACCATCCACCATTACTCTCTGGCATCTCCCATTCAGCCACTGTTGAATCCATCTTGCTACTCCACCATTAATACCCAACCATTGAACCTTCTTAACCAACCTTCCAAGAGGAACCTTGTCAAAGGCCTTACTGAAGTCCATATATACAACATCCACTGCTTTACCCTCATCAATTTCCTGAGTAACCTCTTCAAAAAATTCAAGAAGATTAGTCAAACATGACCTTCCAGGCACAAATCCATGTTGACTGTTCCTAATCAGACCCTGTTTATCCAGATGCTTATATATATTATCTCTAAGTATCCTTTCCATTAATTTGCCCACCACTGACATCAAACTAACAGGTATATAATCGCTAGGTTTACTCTTGGACCCCTTTTTAAACAATGGAACAACATGCGCAGTACGCCAATCCTCCGGCACTATTCCCATTTCTAATGACATTTGAAATAATTCTGTCATAGCCCCTGCTATTTCTACACTAACTTCCCTCAATGTCCTAGGGAATATCCTGTCCGGACCTGGAGACTTATCCACTTTTATATTTCTCAAAAGTGTCAGTACTTCCTCTTCTTTGAATCTCATAGTTTCCATAGCTACTCTACTTGTTTCCCTTACCTCACATAATTCAATATCCTTCTCCTTGGTGAATACCGAAGAAAAGAAATTGTTCAATATCTCCCCCATCTCTTTTGGCTCTGCAGATAGCTGTCCACTCTGACTCTCTAATGGACCAATTTTATCACCCGTTATCCTTTTGCTATTAACATAGCTGTAGAAACCCTTTGGATTTACTTTCACCTTACTTGTCAAAGCAACCTCATATCTTCTTTTAGCTTTTCTAATTTCTTTCTTGAGATTCTTTTTACATTCTTTATACTCCTCAAGCACCTCATTTACTCCATGCTGCCTATAATTATGGTAGATCTCCCTTTTTTTCCCGAACCAACTGTCCAATTTCCCTTGAAAACCAGGGCTCTTTCCAATTTTTACAATTTCCTTTCAACCGAACAGGGACATAAAGATTCTGTACTCTTAAAATGTCACCTTTAAATGTACTCCATTTCTCTTCCACATCTTTCCCATAAAACAAAATGTCCCAATTTACTCCTTTTAAATCCTTTCGCATCTCCTCAAAGTTAGCCTTTCTCCAATCAAAAATCTCAACCCTAGGTCCAGTTCTGCCCCTCTCCATAATTAAATTGAAACTAATGGTATTGTGATCACTGGTCCCGAACTGTTCCCCAACGCATACCTCTGCCACCTGACCCGTCTCATTTCCTAACAGGAGGTCCAGCAGCGCCCCTTCTCTAGTAGGTACTTCTATGTATTGCTGCAAAAAACTATCCTGCACACATTTTACAAACTCCAACCCATCCAGCCCATTTACAGAATGTGTTTCCCAGTCTATGTGTGGAAAATTGAAATCTCCCACAATCACTACCTTGTGCTTACTACTAATATCTGCAATCTCCTTACATATTTGCTCTTCCAATTCTCGCTCCCCATTTGGCGGTCTATAATACACCCCTATAAGTGTTGCTACCCCTTTCCCATTTCTCAGTTCCACCCAAATAGCCTCCCTAGACGAGCCCTCTAATCTATCCTGCCAAAGCACTGCTGTAATATCTTCCCTGATAAGCAATGCAACACCTCCACCTCTTGCCCCTCCAATTCTATCACACCTGAAGCAACGGAATCCTGGAATATTTAGTTTCCAATCACAGCCCTCCTGCAACCATGTTTCACTGATCACCACAACATCATACTTCCAGGTGTCAATCCAGGCTCTAAGTTCATCCACCTTTCTTACAATGCTCCTAGCATTAAAAATATACACATTTAAGAAACCCACCCTCTCTTATTCTCTGTTTATTGTCTTTTTCTTCTCTCTTCGGGGTTCTTGGGGATGACGGGAAATGAGCCGTGCCTGCGCAGTTGGGGTCTATGCGTGAGCGGTGCAATATTGCGTTGGGGGAACAGGTTGCATTGGGGGACTAGCCCCGTGTGACAGGGACCCAACGGGTCCCACAGTCTAGTATTATACTAAAACTCTTCTCTTTGTTCTTAACATCCTAAATGCCTGTGTTGGCTTTCTCGTAATCTCCTTAATTTGTAACTTCTTCCAAACGCTAGGCCACAGCCTTCCCATTTTCACACATGCTACTCACATTTATGCAGCCGACCGGATAAATATCTTCCCGTCGCATTTCAACCTATATTTCTGAAGTTACTAATCTTTTAAAAACAGCTTCAAAATATCAAAGTTTTCAAAGTTCTAATTTCGAAGAAGAAAATATCCGACTGATGTCACAATTGACTTGCAAGGCATGATGGGATATTTCTTGCGGGTGACCCCGTGGGGTGGGACCGTGAGCAACAAAGATCTTATAGCAGAGCAAGATCTTTGGTGAGCAGCGCCGGGAAAAAAAGCTGTCGGTGTAACCAAGGACGAGCCAGGGTCAGGGACGAGCCCGGAGGTGAAGTCGGGGCCTGAACTGGAGACCATGTGGCGGCCGAGCTGATGGCTGAAGTACACAGCCAGGGCCGGGTTCAGTACGAGAACCAGGCCGACTTCCAGGCCCTGGCGTTGCTCTACAACCTGGGTAGCTGCTGCGGCAGGGAATGGGAGAGGAGGATGAGTTAAATGAGGAACAGAGAGATGGGGTGGGGACTGTACCACCCCCCCCCCCATCTGTCCCTTTCCCTACTCCCCTCCCTCTCTTCCCCCTCCCTCTCTACCCCACTCCCTCTCTGCCCCCCCCCTCTCACCTCCCATACCTCTCTGCCCCCCTCCCACTCTGCCCACTTCCCTCTCTGCCCACCACCCCTACCACCAAAGATCCTAGAGGAGCAAGATAGACCACTCCTCCGAAATCCAATGGACTGGCGTGTAGTACGTGACGGAACGTCACGGCCGCCATTTTTCAATGCGACACGCGACTTCCGGTATGCCACCCGCTGTGATCCAAAGCAAAGATTATAGAGCTCCGCTATAATCTTTGATCCAAAGCAAAGATCCTCGAGTATCTTGTAGCGGGAACAGCCCCCTCCTTTGCATAGTTTCCCTTGCATTGTATTGCTTTAACACACACTGCACAAAATTAAATTTAACGTATACATATTTTATATATTTATATGAATGTGTGTCTGTGTGTGAGAGGCAAGTTAGAGATAATTAAGTTTATTCTCATGGATCAGAAGCAACTTTGATTTAAATAATCACTATTAATTTATTTGTCTTGTAAGATGATATACATAAACCATAAAGGCAATTATATATATAATTATATAGTAATAATATATATATGCATATATATATATTTATACACACATATATATACACATACATATATACACACATACATATATACACATACATACATACATACACACACACATACATATGCACACATACAAATACACGCATACATATGGATACATTTATATGCATACATACACACATATAAACATATATATACATACATATATACACACATATACATGCATATATACACATACATGCATATATACACTTACATATATATTTATACATATGATTAACATGTAGAGGAACCAACGAGAGAGCAGGCTATTTTAGACTGGGTATTGAGTAATGAGGAAGGGTTAGTTAGCAATCTTGTTGTACGCGCCCCTCTTGGGCAAGAGTGACCATAATATGGTTGAGTTCTTCATTAGGCAGGCAGTGACTAGTGGGGTACCGCAAGGCTCAGTGCTGGGACCCCAGCTATTTACAATATATATTAATGATCTGGATGAGGGAATTGAAGGCAATATCTCCAAGTTTGCGGATGACACTAAGCTGGGGGGCAGTGTTAGCTGTGAGGAGGATGCTAGGAGACTGCAAGGTGACTTGGATAGGCTGGGTGAGTGGGCAAATGTTTGGCAGATGCAGTATAATGTGGATAAATGTGAGGTTATCCATTTTGGTGGCAAAAACAGGAAAGCAGACTATTATCTAAATGGCGGCCGACTAGGAAAAGGGGAGATGCAGCGAGACCTGGGTGTCATGGTACACCAGTCATCAAAAGTAGGCATGCAGGTGCAGCAGGCAGTGAAGAAAGCGAATGGTATGTTAGCTTTCATAGCGAAAGGATTTGAGTATAGGAGCAGGGAGGTTCTACTGCAGTTGTACAGGGTCTTGGTGAGACCACCACACCTGGAGTATTGCGTACAGTTTTGGTCTCCAAATCTGAGGAAGGACATTATTGCCATAGAGGGAGTGCAGAGAAGGTTCACCAGACTGATTCCTGGGATGTCAGGACTGTCTTATGAAGAAAGACTGGATAGACTTGGTTTATACTCTCTAGAATTTAGGAGATTGAGAGGGGATCTTATAGAAACTTACAAAATTCTTAAGGGGTTGGACAGGCTAGATGCAGGAAGATTGCTCCCGATGTTGGAGAAGTCCAGGACAAGGGGTCACAGCTTAAGGATAAGGGGGAAATCCTTTAAAACCGAGATGAGAAGAACCTTTTTCACACAGAGAGTGGTGAATCTCTGGAACTCTCTGCTGCAAAGGGTAGTCGAGGCCAGTTCATTGGCTATATTAAAGAGGGAGTTAGATGTGGCCCTTGTGGCTAAGGGGATCAGAGGGTATGGAGAGAAGGCAGGTACGGGATACTGAGTTGGATGATCAGCCATGATCATATTGAATGGCGGTGCAGGCTCGAAGGGCTGAATGGCCTACTGCTGCACCTAATTTCTATGTTTCTATGTTTCTATTATTTTCCAACCATCAATAGAATTACGATCAGTTCCTGTGGATTGGAGGATAGCTAATGCTATCCCACTTTTCAAGAAAGGAGCGAGAGAGAAAACGGGGAATTACAGACCAGTTAGCCTGACTTTGGTGGTGTGAAAGATGCTGGAGTCAATTATTAAAGATGTAATAATGGGGCATTTGGATAGCAGTAAAAGGATTAGTCCAAGTCAACATGGATTTATGATTTTACAATGCATTTAAGCCTCTCCCATTTTTATGAGATGAATTCCTGGAATATGTAGGAAGTTTATTGTAACCTAGTGCTACTTGCCTGAACAATGGATGATATATCACTTAAATGCAATTGTTTTCAGTTGTGTGGAGAGACCTGTATATTGAAAATGCGTTTTGCCTTTAATATGTCAATTTACCTTAAATGTAGAAGAGCTTATTAAAATCTTCTTACAAAGACCATTAAGTATTTTCTTTCTATCCTCTTTTGGACCCAAGGCATAGCAGAGCTGCCAACTCTCACGAAGAGGTAAGGGAGGGAGAGATGGAAGGGAGGGAGAGATGGAAGGGAGGGAGAGGGCAGAGGGGGAGGAAGGGAGGGAGAGAGGGAAGGGAGGGAGATCGCGAAGAGAGGGGGGAGAGAGAGAGAGAGAGAGAGATCGATCGAGAGAGAGAGAGAGAGAGAGAGAGATCGAGAGGGGGGAGCGAGAGATCGAGAGGAGAGAGAGGGAGGAGTGAGGGGGAGAAGGGGGAGGGGGAGAAGGGAAGAGGGGGGGAGAAGGGGGGGGGGGGACAGGGAGAAGGGGGGAGGGAGAAGGGGGACAGGGAGAAGGGGGAGAGGGAGAGTGGAACGATAGCACATTATAACGCGCAGCCGTCCCATTCCGACCAAAGATTATAGAGCAGAGCTCCACTAGTATCTTTGATTGCGGCCGCCGCCACCGAACCCCCCGACCCACCATTGCACCCAAAGATGATAGAGCAGAGTTATATAATATTTGATTGCACCCTTCTTCACGGCGGGCTTGTGATCTTTGCTTGTGATGTCTTGACAATTCGAGGAATATAATGGGTAACAGCCGCCCATTCTCGGACTTGAATCTGAGCTCGAAAAATCTCCTGGTCACTGGACCTGATGTGTCCGCGGGCCATATTGTGGAGACCAATCCCTTACAAGAACAAAACCAAAAACGTACAGAAGTGTTAAAATTGTCTTTATTATTATGGTAAGTAAAGATCTATTAAAAATAAGTCTAATAACTTTCTAATGTACCGACAAACCCAGTTTCCCAATGGCCGTTGATGGGAGAACAGAAAATAACATTTTCACGACAGAATATCGACTGAAAATAATAAAAATATTTTCTCACCTTTCTTTTTTATTGGGGAACCTAAAGAATGACAGGTCGGGTCGTTTAGATTTACGATTAGAATACTTGATAGCAGAGCAGTGAGATGAAATTTAGATAAGGACGCCATGACAGTGTGGGGGAAGCCCAATAAATGCCTCGAAAAATGGCGTCGACGATCACACACGTCATACTACGCGTTTTTCGAGGAGTGGTCTATCTTGCTCCTCTATAATCTTTGCCTACCACCCCTACCTCCCTGCCCCTCTACCACTCTGCCCCCTCCCCTCTCTACCCCCTCCTCACTCTTCCCCCCTCCATCCCTCTCTCTCCCCCCCCTCTCCTCACTCTGCCACCCCCCTCCCCGCTGCCCCCCTCCCTGCCCCCTCCCACTCTTCCACTCCCTCTCTACCCCCCTCTCTGGCCCCATCCCTGTCCCCCCCTATCTCTGCCCCTCGTACCTCTCTACCCCACCCCACCCTCCCTGTCTGCCCCATCTCTCCCTCTCGGACCCCCCCTCCCTCCCTGCCCCCCTCTCCCCCCGTCTCTGACCCCCCCATCCTTCTCTGCCCCCCCCCCCCCCCTCCCCCTCCCCCGCCCATCCCTCTGCCAAATCCCCCTCCCTCTCTCCCCCTCTGCCCCCCCCCCCACGCTCCCTCTCTTCTCCCCATTCCTCTCTGCCCCATCCCTCTCCCCCCCTCTCTGCCCCCCCCTCTCTGTCCCCCCTCCCTCTCTTCCCCCTCCCTCTCTGCCCCCTCCCTACCTCTCTGCGTCCTCCTTCTCTGCCCCATCTCCCTCTCTGTCCCCCCTCCCTCACTGCTCCTCCTCCCTCTCTGCCTCCTCCTTCTCTGTCCCCCTTCCCTCTCTGCCCCCCCCCCCCCCCTCTCTGCTCCCCCTCTCTCTGCCCCCCCTCTCCCTCTCTGCCCCCCCTTCCCTCTCTGCCCCCCCCCCCCCCCCCCCCCCCCTTCTGTAAAGAGCGCAGACTCACACAGGTTGAAACACAAGCATCTTTATTGTTCAGGTCATTAACTACACAGCAGGTCACCACACGTTCACACTGCTACTCGTACAGGTAGACAGTGTGTAGGATCTTACACTATGAATATTATAATTAGGCGGGGTTATAATTACTAAGCATTCTAATTGGCTAACATGCTATAGTCAATCTACATCTCTTCTTCTATAAATGAAAAGTAGATAAAGCGATATCACTACGATGAGTAAATAAATAGTTAAATGCAAAATGCCACATCTAATAATATTGGTTAAACATAATCGGTTAAACACTAATTAAAGATAGTCGCCATATCTAACATTCAGCTTGTTAACCCGCCCGGTCCTCGTACAGTAAGGAGCTGCGTCATCAACATTTTCTTCCGAGAAGTTGAGGGCACGTTTGCGTAAGCCCAAGGAGCTCTGTGGAGAGAGCGTAGGGGAAGACTGTCGTGGGGGTATCGGTGAACCAGTTACAAAAGGGGGAGGGGAAGCAGACCGACGCGGGGTGTGTTGGGGAGTAGCAGCAGCAGGTACTGCAATGGCTGGAACAGCGATCACTTTCAAGTTCAATGGAAGCGCGTCAGGACCCTGGATTGCCGGACATCGTTCCTTCACTGGAAGGAGGTGTTGATGGGTGCGTCTGTAGATGGTACCACTGACATCGACAAGGGAGGAACGTGGTTCCTTTGCAGGGCCATGAATTAACCCCAGTTTGGTGTGTCCTTTGTCTGTCTGCAGCCGGACCACTTGGCCTTGGATCAGTGGCTTGTGTGGTTTGCTGGTTTTATCGTAAGCACGTTTCTGCGTGTCTCGATTGGATTGCACGTGCTTTTGAACTACAGCAGGGCTGATAACTTTGGGCTTTAAGTGATCCTGTGTTACTGGCAGTGGAGGTCTTCTTCTGCGGGATATCAGGTGCTGGGCTGGAGAGCCTAAAATGTTGTCTCTGGCAATGTTTCTCAAGTTCAACAGGTCCAGGTAGACATCAGTTGTTTAGCGCTTCGAACAGCGCGTTCGGCAAGTCCATTGGACTGTGGGTATTCTGGGCTGCTGGTGACACATTGAAAGTTCCAATGTTTGGCAAAGTCTCTGAACTTTTGGCTGGTGAATTGTGTCCCATTGTCAGTCTGAAGGCGAGCTGGAATGCCATGTACAGAGAAGTACTGCTGGAGTTTCTGGACGACTATTACTGAGGAGATAGTTGGTAGAAAATCAAATTCAAACAACTCGAGTACAAGTCCACTAACACGAGATAGTGTTGCTCGTGCCAGTCAAAGATGTCGGCAGCCAGGGACGTCCATGGTGAAGAGGGTGCGGGTTGGGACAGCAGAGGTGTATTTTGTTGGTGTGGTGCCTGTCTGTTACAGATCGTGCATGATTCTGTTTTGTCCCGAATGTACTTGGTCATTCCGGGCCAATAGATCATTTCTTTGGCGTGCTGTAGGGTGGCTTCAACGTTTGGGTGGCCACCGTAGATCTCCTCATAATAGTAATTTCGCAGAGACGGGGGAATGACCATCTTGTGACCCTTTACTATCACTCCTGTAGTACAACTCGTCACGTACCAAAAAGTAGGGTCGCCGTTCAGAAGGAGTGTTGTACTGTTTGTTTAGCCACCCACCTTTGATGATGGAAGTTAGTAGCTGGGAGGTTTTGTCTGCGGCAGTGTGTTCGGTGAGGTGGCGCAGGCAGTCAGTTGGAATGAAGGACATTTTCAGAATGGAGAATTAATCTTGTTGAGATGGGTGTTGTTGACTAGTGGTGCGTGGTGCTCGAGATAGGGTGTCTGCGATGTGCATGTCTTTACCCCTTTTTGTAGACAATGCGAAAATCGAACCGTTGAAGCTGTATCATCATGCGGTGAAGCCTTGCCGGGGCTGCAATAATCGGCTTGCTCAGAATGGTGACTAGTCTCTACCGTAAAAGTTTTGCCGAAAATAAAGTCTTCGAATTTGGAGCAGGCAAAAACTACGGCGAGCAGTTCTTTCTCTATCTGTGCATAGCGCTGTTCGGTATACGTCAGGGTTCATGAAGCGTAGGATATCGGCATGACATGGCCGCTGAAGGAAGTCTGCAGGCATGCTGCGCCTAGTCCATACTGGGATGCATCGCAGGTAATTGTGACAGGCAGATTGATATTGAAGTAAGACTTGAGAGCTGTAGTTTTAGAGTCTTGAAAGCTCACTGGTGGTTTGGGTACCAGGACCAGGTGCTGTCCTTGTGGGTTAGTTGACGCAGAGAGGCTGACAATTCGCTGAGATTGGGGATACATTTTCCCAAGTAGTTGACCATGCCTAGAAATGGTTGTAGGCTGGTGACGTCAGATGGCACAGGCAGCTCGTTGATTGCTGCAGTCTTCAGCGGATCAGGTTTTAGTCCATTACTGGTGCACGTGACCTAAGTAGGTGACATCGGGAACACTGAACTTGTACTTCAGAGGGTTCGGTTTTCAATTGATATCTCTGGCACGGTCCAGGACCTTATGTAGGTTGGCATCATGTTCGGTCGTATCGCGGACATAAACTAGGATGTCGTCAACAATTATGGCACAGGGAAATTCTGCAAACAGTTGTTCCATCGCACGCTGGAAAACTTTGCTAGCAGAGTTGAGGCCAAAAGGCATTCTTAGGAATCAGTAATGTCCGAACGGGGTGGCGAAAGTTGTTAACGCCAGTGAGGCACGGTCTAACGGTATTTGCCAGAAAGAGTTTTTTGCTTCCAAGACTGAGAACCGTTAACGATTTGTGCCGCTATGCCTTCAGTGGTCCTCATTGGGTAGTGTTGGCGTTTGATTGCTGTGTTCAAATCTTTAGGATTGATGCAGATGTGTAATTCCTTTTTGTCTTTCCTTGTGGTGACGACCATGGTGGAGACCCAATCAGAGGGTTCACTGACTTCGGCAAGAACGCCGATAGAGACCATACGCTTCAGTTCATCGTGTATTTTCTCACACATACCATGCGGGACGCGGTGAGGGGCACGTAAAATTGGGATGACTGTATGGTCAACCACAATCTGATATATTGTAGGTAGTTTGCCGAGTTTGTTGTCAAACAAGTTTTTGTAGTTGGATAGCATCTGTTCAGTTGGTTCCTCTGTCAAACAGAGTTTGTGGACAGCACGCCCAAAATTGACCAAACCCAGGTAATGGTACGTGTTGATGCCTAGCAGGGTTTCAGAACTTGGTTGAACGATGTAAAATAGTAAGATTAAACGAGAACTTACCAGTTTGAATGAGGAGTTACGATGAGGGATTATGTGAAGACCCCGCTAGCACGCGTGCGCGATATTCTTCAAAGCAGCGGTGTGGAATCACAGTAATAGTAATTGAAATAAACATAGTAAGATAAGAACTAATATACCAGTTGACCTTTATAATAGAGGGTGGGAGCGGAGGGCACGTAATCCCTCATTGTAACTCCTCATAAAATAAAGATGAAACTTCAAACTGGTAAGTTCTCATTTAATCTTACTATTTTACTTCGGAGTCACGTGAGTGACTACGTGAAGATTTTAAAGCTCTGTTATTTCAAGCCGTGGAACAGTCCATGCTTCACTCACTGCCAAAGTCATTCAAGGGAGGAAGTATGTTATTGTATTCAGACATGCATCCAATTCAGGCAATAACAATTTAGTTTAACAAAATAATCGTCCCTAGTGCTAAATATATTGCAGAATTCAAACTTGATTCTGCAATACCGCATGTTTGGTTATTGGCTTATTATAAAGAATTGGAAGGTCTTTCTCTAGACCATCCTGCTGTTGCCAGGATATGGTCCATAGGCACTTCCTTGTCTCTAGCTTCCAGTGTTGCTGTTGCCCTTGTGGATAGAAACTTAAGATGCCAGTATCCACCCCAGCAGCTCCCAAGCCTGTCTGAGCCATCTAGCGATGGTTAGTGCTGATACCCGGCAATTAGGCTGTTTATGGCTGCCCATAGCGCTAATTTACTTCCTCTTAAGTTTTAGTAGTTTTAAGGTATAATAGAAGGTGTGTCATTACACATGGTTGGGTGTCAGTTGGGTATATCTGGAATTCCAAATTTTTTCCTGATGTTCAAGGTCTATCTCTAATACAAGCTCTAATATGCAAAGTTATCTTTTCTGGAGATGCCATCATTTATCCCAGTCTCAGTTTATGTAGAAACTGGACCCCTAGAGCTGAGACCAGTACTATCAGCATACTGTTTTTAAATGTCAGTTTTCCCCCCCCCCCCCAGGGACATTGCTGGTGCCCCTAGCAATGTTAGTACAACACTGACGTCCCAGATCTGGGAGTACCTTCCGCTAGGAGGGTTGGTGTTAAAAAATAATCCTCATAAGTTTGACAACTAGAGGGTGAGATCCCATGGAGAGTTGTCGTGGCGCCTGCCACCAGCAAGCTGACAGGGCACTCCTGATTCAGATTCAGATTCAATTTTAATTGTCATTGTCAGTATACAGTACAGAGACAACAAAATGCATTTAGCATCTCCCTGGAAGAGCGACATAGCAAATGATTTGAATAAATAATAATAAGTGTCCGGGGGGGGGTGGTGATTGGCAGTCACCGAGGTACGTTGTTGAATAGAGTGACAGCCGCCGGGAAGAAGCTGTTCCTCGACCTGCTGGCTCGGCAACGGAGAGACCTGTAGCGCCTCCCGGATGGTAGGAGGGTAAACAGTCCATGGTTGGGGTGAGAGCAGTCCTTGGCAATGCTGAGCGCCCTCCACAGACAATGTTTGCTTTGGACAGACTCAATGGAGGGGAGCGAGGAACCGGTGATGCGTTGGGCAATTTTCACCACCCTCTGCAATGCCTTCCGGTCGGAGACAGAGCAGTTGCCATACCATACTGTGATGCAGTTGGTAAGGATGCTCTTGATGGTGCAGCGGTAGACGTTCACCAGGATATGAGGAGACAGATGGACCTTCTTCAGTCTCCTCAGGAAGATGAGACGCTGGTGAGCCTTCTTGATCAGAGTAGAGGTATTGTGGGTCCAAGAGAGGTCATCGGAGATGTTGACTCCCAGGAACCTGAAGCTAGAAACACGTTCCACCTCCGTCCCGTTAAGGTGGATGGGGGGTGGGGGTGTGCGTGCCGCCTCTGGACTTCCTGAAGTCTACAATGAGCTCCTTGGTGCTCCTTATGCATCCAGACGTCTGCATAATTATAGTCCTGCAGCTCAGTCCTTCATGTATATGAAGGCTGGATAGGAATTCCCAGGACGTTGTCAGAAGTTTTGAAATCTTCTGTAGTTTGCCCTCCTGGGTTTTTGTGCCAGTCCCACTTTACCCCCAGATCGCAGTGTTTGCTGCAGGCATTTTTAACAAAGTGAAGTTCACAGGAGGCCTATACTTCTGCATAATTTTGTTGCCTGTTCCTGCAGTAGGTGGAAGTACAGGTAGTCGATACTGGCCGCCAGCCTGGTCTGTAATGGTATTTTTCGTTGATCTGTAATTTTGGTGATCACTCCCTGTAGCTCCTTAGGATTCTGCACCCCCTGCACACTGTCGTTTTCTTCAGCCATGTCCCCTTCTTCCGGACCAGCCCAGCCTGATAAGGTGCTGTTGTGGGAGTGCGAAGACTCCCATAGTGAGCTTGCTCCATCTCCCGGAGCAAGTCACGGGCGGATCTCTGCTGCACTCGGGCAGCGCGCACCTTCGGCCGGACTCAGATGAGTATGATCGGCCAGGCTGAATCCTGCTGGGCTTTGCCTCCAGCGCTGCTTTGAGGTGTACGACTCATGGCGCTGGATTCAGCTTGGAGTCGGTAAGTGGACCGTAGTAACCACGCCAACGGTCACTTTCGCTGCCCTTCGGCAGTGCATCCTCCTGGCCGACTCCCTGAGTCTATCGGCCGTACCGACTCCTGCCTGCCTGCAGCCCGCTGTGTTGTTTCCAGGTATACAGCTCGCGGTGCTGGGCTCAGCCTGCGCCGGTCGTACCCGGCTGTCGGCTGCCGGAACCTTCTTAGTTCTTCACAGCTTGCGGTCCTGGAGCCGCTGTTTTCCCATGGCTGTTGGCTGCCAGGACCTACCGTGTGCCCCGCAGCCTGCGGTCCTGGAACCGCTGGACGTCCGTGGTGTCGGCTGCCTGGTTCCCTGCGGCAGCCTGCAGTCCAGGTCCGTTTTCTCTTCCCCTTGTCCAATGTGTTGTAACATAAAGCACAGCAAGGGGAAGAATACAACTTCAATTTTTCCTTACCTGTGTAGGTCCGTTTGAATTTTGCCGCGGGAACGCTCCACCCCTGCCCGTCGCTGTTGCACTACGTGAGACGCTATGTCGCGCACGCGTGCTGGCGGGGTCTTCACATAGTCACTCACGTGACTCCAAAGTAAAATAGCAAGTCCTTGGCCTGTTCATTGATGGTACATTTGAAATCAGCTTTACCCAGCGGGTGAATAATTTCCCCTCTGTACGCATGTAGAGTGGAGGAATCATTTTTCATGAGCTCAGTGGTTCTTATCTTGTTGAATACTTTGAATGACATAACGTTCACGCTGGCACCGGTACCGACTTTGGCGATCAGGGGTTTGTTATTGATTATCATAGTCACAGCAGGATCAGTCACTTTGCCTGGGGTGCGCAGGTTTAGGGAAAGTACAGTAGACTCTGTGTCTGTGTTATCAGAGTCGTTCCCGTGGGAAGATTTGTCTTGTTCATAGAATCAGACGGGTCTTGTTGAATCAGGTGCAGCTTCGTCCTTGAAGCCGTATTCCCACTAGATCGACAACAATTAGCAAAGTGGTTGAGTTTCTTGCAATTATGACATACTTGCAGTCACTCATTCTTCCCATAATTTTATCACAAACTAGCTCATTTATTAGCTCACCAAATCTACATCGAGAGCTGATATGTCTCAGATCGCTGATGAATCGTTCCACAGGCTCTTCAGCCTGTTGCATCTGAGCAAAATATCTTGTCCTCTCAAGGATTCTGTTAGACGGCAGGTCACACAGTTCTCTAAACTACCTCATCAACACCATAGAGTTATGCATAGATTCAGCTGGCACCAATACCTGGCCATTCCCATCCAGTTGAGCAGGTGCAAATTCGAACCAGTCAGCGCGGATCATAGCCTCCAGACCCGCTAGATTCAACAGTAGTGAAGCCTTCAAATCGTCGGGATCGTTACGGTGAACGATGCGGATATAATGAGAGTAGTCCTTCTAAAACATTCGCCATCGCTCGGCGATATCAGAATCAAACACGAGCGGGCTAGGCTTTCGACAAGAGTTAGCCATGTCCTCAAATCACACAAAAAACACCCAAATAAAAACTGGTAAACAAAATAAATCGCGGTAAACAGATACGGGGTAGACCCGATATTCTGACACCATGTAAAGAGCGCAGACTCACACAGGTTGAAGCACAAGCATCTTTATTGTTTAGGTCATTAACTATTAAGCAGATCATCACACGTTCACATGCTACTCGTGCTAAACAGTGGGTACGATCTTGCACTATGAATATTATAATTAGGCGGGGTTATAATTGCTAAGCATTCTAATTAGCTAACATGCTATAGCCAATCTACACCCTCCTTCTCTGTCCCCCCCCCCTCTCTGTCCCCCCTCCCTCGCCAACTCTTCCCCCTCCCTCTCTCCCTCTCTGGCCCCCTCCCTCTGTCCCCTCCCTCTCCCACCCCTCCCTCTCTCTGTCCTCCCTCTCTGCCCCCTCCCTCTCTGCCCTCCTCCCTCTCTGCCCTCACTCTCTGCCGCCTCCCTCTCTGCCCCCTCCCTCTCTGCACCCTCCTCCCTCTCTACTACCCCCCACTCTCTGCACCCCCCTCCCTTTCTGCCCCCCCTTGCCCCTCTCCCCCCTCTCTCCTCCC
Source organism: Leucoraja erinaceus (assembly GCF_028641065.1). Taxonomy (NCBI): domain Eukaryota; kingdom Metazoa; phylum Chordata; class Chondrichthyes; order Rajiformes; family Rajidae; genus Leucoraja; species Leucoraja erinaceus. The sequence continues at coordinate 753,931 of NC_073400.1, read as the reverse complement.
CCCTCCCTCTCTTCCTCCCACCTCCCTCTCTTCCCCCCTGCTTTTCTCTGCCCCCCCCCCATCTTCGTCTCTGCCCCCCACCTCACTCTCTGCCTCCCACCTCTGTGTCCCCCCCCTCCCTCTGCCCCCCCCCCTCCGCCCCCCCCCCTCCACACTCTCTAGGGAGTGATGAGTATTGGGACCTAGAGGTGAATATTGGGACCTATAGGTGAGTATTGTATTTGGGGACCAGCCCTCCCCTGTGACGACGCCCCCCCCCACCCCTCAATTTCTACCCCCTCCCTCTACCCTCCCCTCTCTACCCTGTCCCCGTCCCTCTCTACCTACCTCCCTCGCCAGCCGTGCCTGCGCAGTTGAGGGCTATGCATGAGTGGATAGTGCGGGGGATGGGGGAAAAGGAGCAAATGAATAATATTAATATATCAAGGGGGGAATAAGGTAGGGGGGGGGTGGTGTGTGTGTGTGTGTGTGTGTGTGTGTGTGTGTGTTCGCCACAACTGCTCATTGAGGGGACGGGAACCAGAGTCCCACTTGGTTTAGTACATAACTTTTACAGTTTTTTTTCTATCTATGCAAAAACGGTACACGATAGTGCTACGATTTTTCGCCACCTCACTCACCTTTCTCCTGTGCTACAAGTACAACAGGTTTTATTCCGATCAACGGTTTATTTTAAAAGTAATTAAGCTTTAAAAATCTAAAAAACATTCATGCGCAGATTTATCTCCTCTCCTGTCAGTCGCCGGGATGGTGACCCCCCATCCTGCACCATCGCCGCACTGATTGGCCGGATCGGCTGTCAGTCACGGGCGGGGCCAGCCTCGCCCAGCGAGAATATAAAGCTGAAGGAGCGGAGTGAGCATCACTAACGCTCCGCTGACTGAAGCTGCATCTGCCTCCGTTGTGCCGAGTGAGCGAGGGACCTTGGTGAGCGAGCGGGCAAGCCCACTTCACGGCCTCCATGGTGCCCAGTCATCGGGTGCTGCTCTGCCACCTTCGTTCGACCCAGGGTGAGGCTTCAACTACACATCCTCCAACCTCATCTAATGTATCTCTGTTCCAATTTCAAGCAGTCCTTTGATTTCTCCCTCAGTTTAACCCATCCCCCGGTAGCTTACCCACAGCCCACCCATGTCTCCGCCTTTCTTCCTCTCTCCTCCATTTCCCGCCTTGGTGGAGCCCTTTTGCTTGGGTAATTTACACATCAGTCTGAAAAAGGTTCTTGATTTCTCCCCCCTTCCCCTCCCAGCCCCAAGCCCACGTCACCTATTCCTTCTTTGGGCTGATGTCCATTTTATTCCCTTATACCAAAATGTGAGCAGCAATGCAGAAAGTTGAAACTAAAAGATACAATTCCATTAAAATAATTTTAAAAACAAATTTACAAAAATGACCTACTTTACTGTGAAACGTAAAACCTCGTGTTAAATAACAACATCGACACAGCACCATAACAAGGAGTACAGTGTGATTGCATTTTGTAGCAGAAGTGTCCGATACTTCAAAGAAGCTCTTGTTGCTATAATGTGCTATGAACGTCATGCTTACAGTCTAAATGAACAGAGCAACATTGCCCACCAGTACATGTTACACATTCAGAACAAAAAATACCGATGCCCTACAGTTGTCCCCTTTACAGGACAATAGCCAGGTTGATTGTGGGTTTGTGGAGGAGCTGGGTAAAAGGGAAGAATATTTTTAACTACAATTTAAATATGTAGGCTTACAGCGAGCAAAGTTGAAGCAGGGAATATGTAAAGAATAATTGGTCCCTTCTTGAATGCTGGAAACATGGGAATGAAGTGACAAATATTGCTTTCAACTGACAACTGATCTGGTGCACATTTCCAACATTTGCACTCTTAGCTTTGCAACTGTTTGATGCTTAATCAAGTCATTTTACAAAAAGTTTACAGTACACATGCCCTTAGTGAGAGCAATGAGGAGGCATACAGTGTGCAACGGTTAATGTCTCAGTTCCTCAGTTTAGTTCATCATCCACAATGTTCAAGTTGTCAGTTAGAGCACAGATAGCCAAAACAGCGATAACATTTCACTCATTTCTCACCAATTATATATCCAAATAATTTTTTTTTTAAACAATTTATTGGTGGTTAATTGCGTGAACATTCTCCAATGAGGGAAATGGTACAATTTTCCTCCATTTCCTTGTGAGCATTAGTCATGGCCTGCAATGTCTTAACCTTGGCGCAGTGGTAGAGTTGCTGCCTTACAGCAAATGCAGCGCCAGAGACTCGGGTTCGATCTCGACTACGGCTGCTGTCTGTACGGAGTTTGTACGTTCTCCCCGTGACCTGTGTGGGTTTTTTCCGAGATTTTCGGTTTCCTCCCACACTCCAAAGACGTACAGGTTTGTTGGTTAATTGGTTTGGTAAATGTAAAAATTTCCCCTAGTGGGTGTAGGATAGTGTTAATGTGTGGGGTTCACTAGTCAGAGCGGACCCGGTGGGCCGAAGGGTCTGTTTCCATGCTGTATCTCTAAACTAACCTAAACTAAAATTCTGGTTGTCAGATTTAAACTATCAGTCATGGCCTTCAGTGATTTTTCAACATTATCATGAGTTACTGCATCAAACATCTCTGGGGTACACTAATCCCAATATCCCTCATAGCTTTGTGATAAAAACAAGTGAACCTTTGCAATCACACATTAAATAGTGTATTCAGCAAATTGACAGAACTATTATTCAAACTAAAATATTGATTTAAAAAATGCGAGAATTAACCGTTTAAAAAGTTTGTCATGTAGCAGAACTATTATTCAAACTAAAATATTTATTTAACCAATATGAGGATTAACTGTTTAAAATGTTTGTAGCTCTTCCGTGTGCTTAATGTTGGCAAAAGGCCACTTTACATTTAGATTGGGACGTGCATGCCAAATGAATTTAGTCTAATAGGATTTTAAACAATAAAAATAAACAGAGAGAATCTTGATCTGTCGGAATTTCATTAAGTGCAGATAGAAAATAGTTCATTCCATCAAATTCCGACATATGGGAGTAAAGAGAATGAGCTAAGCTCACTGCAATTCACCAAAATTATTTTGGTATATTGGGATTCCATAAATATCAGTACATTGGAATTCCATTGTGGGATACTTGTATTTGTACTCAGTGAATATGAAATCATAACTTTGGTCTTATTTTAGTTTAGCATAGTTTAGAGATACAGCACACAATCAGGTCCTTCAGCCACCGATTCCGAGCTGACCAGTGATCCTCGCACACTAACACTACACAGATTAGGACCCATTTACATTTATACAAAGTCAATTAACCTACAAACATGTACGTTTTTGGACTGTGGGAGGAAACAAGATCCCGGAGAAAACTCACGCAGTCACAGGGAGAACATACAAACTCCGTACAGACAAGCACCCGTTGTTGGGATCGAACCCAGTTCTCTGACGTAAGGCAGCATCTCTGCCACTGTGTAGGAATTGGATAGTGTATATCTTATTCATGTCCAGGTAAAATACATTAAAACGGACAACCATGTTACAGTTCACAATGACCAAGGTTTGTGCTTGGGTCAGATCTCTGACATTCCATATATAATGATTAAATAGGAGCAACCCAGGAAGTACACCAGATCACAATGCCACCAGTATCTAATTCAATTACTTTGCACAAAGTATCTCATCATGTTTACTGAGAAACCAAGCTGAAGAGTTATAGACCATAAAACATCCAAAACTAAAACAGTAAAACAAACATGATAAAATGAATGTTGATATCATGAATAAATGAAAAGTTCCACAGTTTTAATGTCCCAGGAGAAAGTAAGAGGAGAGAGATGCAAGACAACAAAATTAAAAATAAAAGGACAGTTATATCAAAAAGCATTGTCTTTGCATCCTTTCACACCAAGAAACATATTTTGGTCCATTTTGGAAAAAAAAAAATCAATAATCAGTAAAGGTTCCTTTCGGAACCAGGAATGATCTGACTCAAAACTTGCCCATGGTGGTGGAAAATAATAACTGTTTGCCATTCTTGATTAATTTTACCATCCAAAATAGACACATACAAAGCCACATTGTACCGTTTTATCATCACCAGGCTGTGGGCATCAGTATCTTTTCCACAACCTTGGCCGCGCAGTGTGAGAAGCAATTCAGGTGCTCAATCACCTGCCTCATCACCAGCTAAATGATGCCATATTCAACATCCACAAACACATTCCCCAGCAGCACCTTGTGGTGTGGCATTTTGCCTCAAAACCATAAATAGCAGATTAAAAGAAACAGCTAGAAATTCCTGTTATAAATTGAACAGTATGATCTCGTTCACTGCCTGTAAAATCTAGCAACTCATTTATACACAATAACAAACAAGAGATTATTGTACAAAACAGGGCGGGAAATCACTGCTAGACCTCCTCCCAGCTGCGTGACTTTGCGAAAATGTCCTTCCCAAGGCAGAGATCATAGTTCATTGGAAACTACTCAGGTAATATCAGCTGCTGCCCCAGTACGCTCTGTAAACAGTGATGCAAATCAGGGTTACATGGTCTTTTGGCGTATCGACGACTGTTAAACCATTCAATCTTGCCTCTCAGTTCCTCAGCTTGGAAACCCACGGACAGGCATCAAGATCTGAAAATAACATTTGCAATCATTAGAAAATCATACTTCAAAACTTATTTTTAAATTGGATCACTTCCTTACTCGCCTGCAAGAATACACTGTCCAATATCTACATGGAATGAGGTGCAGTTTGATGGGGCGATGAGGGTTTGGTTAGGATTGGGTTAGGGCTGGGATTCGAGCATTGGGGATGATGTTTTGTTTGCCATGATGGGTGTGGTTTAGGGTAGCAGTGTTGAGGATTGGGTCGGGGTTCCCAGGAGGTATGGAGGGTGGTGTAGTGGTACTCAGAGTTGGGTTGCAGCCTTCTGGGTCAGTGTTTGGAATGCAAGGAGCACACTCCTCCACTCAGCCCTGGAACGCCTGGATAAGAGAGATACCTATGTCAGATTCAAAGACCACAGCTCTGCCTTTATACCATCCAAGCTCATCACCAAACTCACGGGACTTAGAGTCAGCACTCATCTCAGCAACTGGATCCTCGACTTCCTGACCAACAGACCTCAATAAGTTAGGTCTTTATTCTCTGGAGCGCAGAAGGTTAAGGGGGGACTTGATAGAGGTCTTTAAAATGATGAGAGGGATAGACAGAGTTGATGTGGACAAGCTTTTCCCTTTGAGAATAGGGAAGATTCAAACAAGAGGACATGACTTCAGAATTAAGGGACAGAAGTTTAGGGGTAACATGAGGGGGAACTTCTTTATTCAGAGAGTGGTAGCGGTGTGGAATGAGCTTCCAGTGGAAGTGGTGGAGGCAGGTTCATTGTCATCATTTAAAAATAAATTGGATAGGCATATGGATGAGAAGAGAATGGAGGGTTATGGTATGAGTGCAGGCAGGTGGGACTAAGGGAAAAAGGTTGGTCGGCACGGACTTGTAGGGCCGAGATGGCCTGTTTCCGTGCTGTAATTGTTATATGGTTATATGGTTATAGTGAGGATAGGGGACAAATCATCCTCCACCATAATCCTCAACACGGGGGCTCCACAAGGATGCGTTCACAGCCCCCCTTCTTCACTCCTTGTAAACCCACCACTGTGCAGCCATGTACAAATCTAATTCCATCTCCAAATTCGTAGACGACACCGCCATTGCTGGCTGGACATCAAATAAGATGAAGCGGAGTACAGGAAGGTGATGGAGAACCTCGTGTCCTGGTGTCGAGACAACAACCTTCCTCTCAACGTCAGCATGACAAGGAAGATAGTGATGGGTTTCACCAAGCGGTATGGTACATATACCCCAGTTTGCATTGACAGCACCGAAGTACGGATGGTTTCTAGGAGTCATTATCACCAACAACTTCTCATGGACCACACATGAAGCAACGACCAAGGAAGCACACCAACGCCTCTACTTCCGTAGAAGTTTCAGGAAGTTCGGCATGTCCCCAACAACTCTCACCAACCTCCACAGATTCACCATAGAAAGCATTTTGTCATAAGATCATGGGATACGAGCAGAATTAGACCATTCGGCCCATCAAGTCTACCCCGCCATTCAATCATGGTAAATCTATCTCTCCCTCCTAAACCCATTCCCCTGCCTTCTCCCCATAACCTCTGACACCTGTACTAATCTTGAATCTATCTATTGCTGCATTAAATATATCCACTGATGGCCTCCACAGCCTTCTGAGGCAAAGAATTCCACAAATTCACCACCCTCAGACTAATTAAATTCCTCCTTATCTCTTTCCTAAAAGAACGTCCTTTAATATGAGGCTATGACCTCAAGTCCTAGACTCTCCCACTAGTGGAAACATCCTTTCAACACCCACTCTATTCAAGCCCTTCACTATTCTGTATCTTTCAAGAGAGTTAGATTTAGCTCTTAGGGCTAAGGGATACTGATTTTGTATCGAATGTTCAGCCATGATCATATAAACCCACTCTCCTGGGTTTGACTCCACTGGGTCCTCGTGCTAGTCTGCCCAACCCTGGTAACCTCAGTGGCAGTTCCACTGGGTCTTCCCCATCCCCCTCTAACTATGTGACCCCTGCTCTTCCCAACCCAAACTACATCCTTCTCACCCCCCACCCCCTGACCACCCACTAACCCCCACCACACATCGCCTCATCCCCAGTCCACCCACCTGCCCTTCTCCGGCCCCAACCCCCATCCCTGCCGTGTGTTTACCATCCTCCCCCTCTCCCGACACCGAATGGTCGGTCCTCAACAGAGGTCTTACCTTTGTCCCCCTCCGTCCCCACCTCAATGAGTTCCGCGCCCACCACTACTTGGAGCTCTTCTACCGTCGCCTCCGCCTCACAGCATTCCTCCATGGGAAGGAGTCCTCGCCCCCTATTGATGATCCCTTTTTCCTGTCTCCAACGAACCCCCTTCTCGTGGAACGCCCCTCGTGGCCCTCCGGCTTTAGAACTCTTTATCCAAAACTGCCGCCGCGACATCAACCGCCTCAACTTCTCCACTCCCCTGTCTCACTCCAACCTCTCCCCCCCTGAACGTTCTGCCATCGACACTCCGCAACAACCCAAATTGGGTTATCAAACCCGCTTGGAGGTGCCGTGGTAGTCTGGCGCGTCGATCTCTACAAACCTGAGGCCACGCGCCAACTCTCGAACACCTCCTCCTACTTACCCTTGGACCATGACCCCACTGACGAGCACCAGGCCACCATCTCCAGCACCATCACCGACTTCATCAACTCCCATGCCCTGCCCGCCCGAGCCTCCAACCTCATCGTTCCCCAGCCCCGCACAGCCCGATTTTACCTTCTCCCCAAAATCCACAAACCTGACTGTCCCGGTAGACCCATTGTCTCTGCCTGTTCGTGCCCCACCGAACTCACCTCCACATACCTTGACTCCATCCTATCACCCTTGGTTAAATCCCTTCCTACCTATGTTCAAGACACCTCAGACACTCTCCGTCGTCTCCGCGCATTCCACTCTCTAGGCCCTCACCCCCTCATCTTCACCATGGACGTCCAGTCACTCTACACCTCCATCCCCCACCACGATGGTCTCAAAGCCCTCCCGTTCTTCCTCGACCAGAGAAGCAACCTATACCCAGCCACTGACACTCTCCTCCGCCTAGCGGAGTTGGTCCTTACCCTCAATAACTTCTCGTTTAACTCCTCCCATTTCCTCCAAATACAAGGCGTATATCTATGGGCACACGCATGGGCCCCAGCTACGCCTGCCTCTTTGTCGGTTACGTCGAGCAATCCTTGTTCAATACATACCAGTACCCCAACACCAACCTCTACCTCCGCTACATCGACGACTGCTTTGGTGCCACCTCCTGCACCCGCACACAACTGACTGACTTCATCCGCTTCACCACCAACTTCCATCCGGCACTCAAATACACCTGGACCATTTCCGACACTTCCCTACCATTCCTTGACCTCACTATCTCCATTGCAGGTGATAGACTTCTGACCAACATCCACTATAAACCCACTGACTCCCATGGCTATCTGGACTACACGCCTTCCCACCCTGCTTCTGGTAAGAACTCCATCCCCTACTCCCAATTCCTCCGTCTACACCGCATCTGCTCCCAGTATGAGGCGTTCCACATCAGGGCATCTGAAATGTCCTAAATCTTCAGGGAACGGGGGTTCCCCTCCTCCACCATAGATGAGGCTCACACCAGGGTCTCTTCCATACCCCGCAACACTGCTCTCTCCCCCCATCCCCTCACTTGCAACAAGGGCAGAGTCCCCCTAGCATTCACCTTTCACCCCACCAGCCGTCACGTACAACAAGTAATCCTCCGTCAGTTTCGTCACCTCCAACGTGCCCCACCACTCGCCACATCTTCCCATCTTCCCCCATGTCTGCCTTCCGCAAAGACCGCTCCCTCCGTAACTCCCTTGTCAATTCTTCCCTTCCCTCCCCTCCCCTGGCACTTTCCCTTGCAACCGCAAGAGATGCTACACTTGTCGCATTATCTCCCCCCTCGACTCCATTCAAGGACCCAAGCAGTCGTTCCAGGTGCGACAGAGATTAACTTGCATCTCCTCCAACCGCATCTATTGTATTCGCTGCTCTAGATGTCATCTGATCTACATCGGTGAGACCAAGCGGAGGCTTGGCGATTGTTTCGCCGAACATCTCCGCTCGGTCCGCAATAACCAACCTGACCTCCCGGTCGCTCAGCACTTCAACTCTCCCTCCCATTCCCCATCTGACCTCTCTGCCCTGGGTCTCCTCCATGGCCAGAGCGAGAAACACCGGAAATTGGAGGAACAGCACCTCATATTCCGCTTGTGAAGTCTGCATCCTGGGGGCATGAACATTGAATTCTCCCAATTTTGTTAGGCCTTGCTGTCTCCTCCCCTTCCCATCTCTCCCTCAGCCATCGGGCTCCTCCTCCTCCTTTTTCCTTTCTTCTCCCCGCCCCCACCCCCCATCAGTCTGAAGAAGGGTTTTGGCCCAAAACGTTGCTATTTCCTTCGCTCCATATATGCTGCTGCACACGCTGAGTTTCTCCAGCATTTTTGTCCACCTTTGAATGGTGATACTGGCTCGAAGGGCCGAATGGCCTAGTCTGCATCAATTTTCTGCTCCTATGACCCCCCTCATTCCTCTAGACTCCAGCGAGTATAGGCCAAGCGCTGGCAAACGCTCATCAGACATTAACCTACTAATTCCTGGGATCATTCTTGTAAACCTCCTCTGGACCCTCTCCAGAGCCAGCACATCTTTCCTCAGATATGCGGCCCAAAATTGCTCACAATATTCCAAATGTGGCCTGACCAACGCCTTATACAGCCTCAGCATTACATCCCAGTTTTTGGGTACAAGCCCTCACGAAATAAATGCTAGCATTGCATTTGCTTTCTTTACCACCTATTCGACTTGCAGATTAACTTTTTTGGAACCCTGCAGCAACACTCCCAAGTTCCTTTGCACCTCCGATTTCTGGATTGTCTCCTCTTTTAGAAAATAATCTACTCCTTTATTCCTATTTATTCTTACTACCAAAATGTATGACTCCACACTTTGCTACACTATATTCCATCTGCCACTTCTCTGCCCACTCTCCCAACCTATCGAGATCCTTCTGCAGAGTCCCTGCTTTCTCAACACTACCTGCCCCTCCACCTATTTTCATATCATCCGCAAACCTGGCCACAAAGTCTTCAATGCCCTCGTCCAAATCATTAATATTCAACGATAAGAGTGGCGGTCCCAGGTCCAAGCCCTGTGGAACTCCGCTAGTCACTAGCAGCCAACCAGAAAATGCCTCCTTTATTGCCACTCTTTGCCTTCTGCCATTCAGCCAACCTGATATCCATGCTAGTATTCTGCCCTTTGATACCATGGGCTCTCATCTTCCTTAGCAGCCTCCTATGTGGCACCTTATCGAAGGTTTCTGAACATCTAGGTAAACAATGTCTACTGCCTCTTCCTTGTCTGTCCTGTTATTTACTTCCACAAAGATTTCCAGCGAATTTGTAAGGCAAGAACTCCCCTTCACAAAGCCATGCTGACTTTGGCCTATTTCATCATGAACTTCATAACCTCATCCTTTATTATGGACTCTAAAATGTTACCAACAACTGAAGTCAGACTACCCAGCCTACAGTTCCCACTATTCTGTTTTGTGCAGCGGGGTAATATTGTAAATTTTCCAATCATCTTGTACCAATTGTAACTCTAATGATTCTTGAAATATCATTGTCAATGCCTCCACAATCTCTAAAGCTACCTCTTTCAGAACCCTAGTGAGCAGTCCATCCCATCCAGGTGACTTATTCAGCCGTTTCAGCTTCCCCAAAACCTTCTCCCTAGTAATAGTCACTCCTCTAAATTCTCTCTTGAAATTCAGGCACATTGCTGATGCAAAAAAGTTATTCAACTCCTCTGCCATTTTATTATGCCCCATTATCGCTTCTGCCTTATTTTCCAGTGGACCAACGTCCACTCTTGTCTCTTTCTTACTCTTTATATAACTGAAGAAACTCTTGCTATCCTCTTCTATATTATTAGCTAGCTTGCCTTTGTATTAAATCTTTTCTCCCCGTATTGCCTTTTTAAACATATAACCATATAACAATTACAGCATGGAAACAGGCCATCTCGGCCCTACAAGTCCGTGCCGAACAACTTTTTTTTCCCTTAGTCCCACCTGCCTGCACTCATACCATCTTGTACCAATAAAGTTCCTCCAATTTTAGTTTCCTTCTGTTGTTCTTTAAAAGCTTCCCAATCCTCTCACTTCTCACAAATGTTAGCAATGTTATATGCCTTCTCTTTCAATTTTATGCTGTCCATGACTTCCCTTGTCAGCCACGGTTGCCTCTCTCCCCCTAGAATCTATCTTCCTCTTTGGAATGAAAAGATCCTGCGTCTTCCGAATTATCAAGAATTTCCTGCCATTGCTGTTCCACCATCATCCCTGTATGGTCCCTTTCCAGTCAACTTTGGCCAGCTCCTCCCTCATTGTTCCCTTTGCTCAGCTGCAATACTGACACATCCGATTTCACCTTCTCCCTCTCAAATTGCAGATTAAAACGTATCATGATGTAGTCACTACTTCCCAGTGGTTCCTAGACTGTGAGTTCCCTTATCAAATCCATTTCATTACACTAAATACAGAATAGCCTTTTCCCTGGTGGGCTCCACTATAAGCTGTTCAAAGAATCCATCACGGAGGCACTCTACCAATTCCCTTTCTTGGGGTCAAGTACCAACCTGATTTTCCCTGCATATAGAAATCTCCCATGACCACCGTAGCATTGCCTTTCTTACATGATGATTGTATCTCCTGATGGACCTTGTATCCTATATCCTGGCTACTCTTTGGGGGTCTGTAAATAACTCCCATTAGGATCTTTTTACCCTTGCAATTTCTCAGCTCCATCCACAATGACTCTACATCTTCTGATCCTATGTCACCCCCCACTAAGGACTGAATTTCTTTCCTTACCAACAGAGCTACCCCGCCCCTTTGGCCCACCTGTCTCTCTTTCCGATAGGTAGACACAAAATGCTAGAGTAACTCAGCGGGACAGGCAACATTTCTGGAGAGAAGGAATGGGTGACATTTCTGGTCGAGACCCTTCTTCAGACTGATGTTAGGGTAGTGGGCTGGACAGAGATAGAATGTAGGTGGAGACAGTAAGACTGGTGGGAGAGCTGGGAAGGGGGAGGGGAAGGAGGGAGAAAGCAAGGGCTATCTGAAATTAGAGAAGTCAATGTTCATACCGCTGGGGTGTAAACTACCCAAGCGAAATATGAGGTGCTGTTCCTCCAATTTGCGCTGGGTCTCGCGCTGACAATGGAGGAGGCCCAGGACAGAAAGGTCAGTGTGAGAATGGGAGGGGGAGTTGAAGTGCTGAGCAACTGGGAGATCAGGTAGGTTAAGACGGATTGAGTGAAGGTGTTCAGCGAAACGATCGCTGAGCCTGCTCTTGGTCTCGCCGATGTACAGAAGTTGACACCTGGAACAGCGGATACAGTAGATGAGGTTGGAGGAGGTGCAAGTGAATCTCTGCCTCACCTGAAAAGACTGTCAAGGTCCTTGGATGGAGTCGAGGGGGGAAGTAAAGGGGGGAGACAGGTATTGCATCTCCTGCTGTTGCAGGGGAAAGTACCTGGGGAGAGGGTGGTTTGGGTGGGAAGTGACGAGTTGACCAGGACGGAATGGCCTTTGCGGAAAGCAGAAAGTGGTGGAGATGGGAAGATGTGGCCGGTAGTGGGAGGTAGCGAAAATGTTAGAAGATTATATGCTGTATGCAACAGCTGATGGTGAGGACAAGGGGGACACTGTCCTTGTTACAAATGGGGGAGGAGCTGCGGGATATCGAGGAGACCCTAGTGAGAGCCTCATCTGTAATGGAAGAGGGGAACTCTCATTCCTAAAGAATAAGGACAGCGTCGATCCCTTGGTAAGGAAGACCTCATCTTGGGGTCAGATACGCTGTAGACAGAGGAATTGGGACTTGGAGATAGAGCCTTTACAGGAAGCAGGGTGGGAAGAAGTGTAGTCTAGATTGCCATGGGAGTCAGTGGGTTTGTAGTAGATGTCGGTCAATAGTCTGTCTCCTGTGATGGAGACGGTGAGATCTAGAAATGGTAGGGAAATGTCAGAGATGGTCCAAGTGAATTTGAGTGCAGGATAGAAATTGGCCGTAAAGTTGATGAAGTCAGTGAGTTGTGCATGGGTGCAGGAGGTAGCACCGGTGCAGTCCTCAATGTGGCGAAGATAGAGTTCGTGGAGAGGGCCAGTGTACACCTGGAACAGGGATTGTTCCACGTTACCTACAAGGAGGCAGACATTGCTGGGGCCCATGCTTGTGTCCACAGCCACAACTTGGATTTGGAGGAAGTGGGAGGAGTCGAAGGAGAAGTAGTTGAGGGTAAGGACCAGCTCTGCTGGGCAGAGGAGAGTATTAGTAGACGGAAATTGGCTGGTTCTGCGGTCAAACGGCACGGCCAAAATTTGTTGTGCCTTCCACCACAGTGATGAATGCTGTGGTGGATGTTTATGTTACATGTTGTGTCCTGTTTATGCATTTTATTATTTTGTTAACCCATCGTCATGCTTTGTATGGAACTGATTTTTAAATTATGTAAAGCACTTTGGGGTCAATGAAAATTGACTATAAATGTGCTATATAAATAAACTTATTATTATTATTATTATACTCTGACTGACGAAGGCCAATGTGCCAAAATACATTTTGACCACCTTATCTACCTGCAACTTCACCTTCAAGGAACCATGCACCTGTACCTCTAGGCCCCTCTGCTCCACAACACTACCCAGAGGGCTACCATTTACTGTGTAGATCCTTTCTGGAGATGTCCCAACATGCAACAGCTCACAATTCTCTGTATTTAAGCATTCCTCAGCCCACCTGGCCAATCAATCAAGATTCTGCTGCAATTTTTCACAATCTTCACTACCTGCAAAACCACCCACTTTTGTAACATCAGCAAACTTGCTAATCTTGCCGTGTACGTTCTCATCCAAATCACCTCCCTGCAGTGTGATGCTGTCTCCACGTTGTGCCGTGCAGCCTGTACTGCCCGCACGTGCTTGGCCAGACTCACTGTGCGTTCCGCCGCTTGCTGAGGCGCCGCAGGAAGCAGCAGGTCACGCCGGCGACAATGGCGATGGAGACCGACAGAGAGGTCACCACGCCCACCACGGCTGGCAGCGTGAGTGTGTCAGACACTGTGGGGGCAAGGACAAGATCACTGGAAACCTCACACACACACACACAACTCCCACAGTGTAACAACACATCACCCAAAACATGGGGGCTGGGGAGGGGTGATAGGGGGGGGGGGGGGGGGGGGAAGGAGAGGGGAGGGAGGGAGGGAGAAAGAGAGCGAGGGAAAGGAGAGCGAGCGGGGGAGGAGAGGGGAGGGGGAAAGGAGAGGGCGGAAGAGGGGAGGGAGGTAAGGAGAGGGGTGGGAAAGAGAGGGGAGGGGGTGGAAACAGATAGGAGGAGGCGGCAGCGGTGGCAGGGTGGGGTGATACAGGGTGATGGAGAGAATGCAAGATGGGGAGATGGCGGGGGAGAGGGAGAGTGAGGGAAGGTGGGGAGGGAAGGTCAGGGGGAAGGGATGGATGGGGTGGGTGGGGAAGGAGAGGGTGGCGGTGGGGAGATGGAGAGCAGGTGGTGTGAGAGAGGGCAAGGGTGTGCGAGCGATGGCCTGGAGCGAGGGGGCAGTTTGTGTTTACGGGAAGGGGGGGGGAGGGAGTAGGTGTGATGGAGGGGACGAGATGGAGAGCAAAGATACTAAAGCAAGCGCCTTCTACAATCTTTGGTGGAGATGGAGTGGGGGGGAAAGCAGAGCTAAGGTGGAGGGTGATGGATGGTACAGAGATTGGGACAAAGGCAGTGACTGAAAGCAGGAGGAGAGACTTCCCTCCCGGTGATCCCCTCCCCCACTGCCCCCCTCCCCCCCTCACCTCCCCCCATCTGACAGTCCCCCCGCTCTCCCTCCCACAGACACATGCCCCCCCCCCCCCCCGTGTGTGCAGCACTCACCGGTAAGGTAGAGGAAGAGTGTGGTGGGAGAGGAGCTGGCATCGGCTGCCTGGTACCAGTGTCCGTCCTGGCTTCGTGCCCACAGCGCTAGCTGGCAGCGGTACAGCCCCTGGTCCTGTCGGCGGGCGCCGTGCAGCCGCAGACGGAAGCACAACTGGCCGGGTCTGTCCACACTCAGCTCCGTCCCGACCGCGGTCCGCTCGTCCCCGGCTGCTCGCACCCCCACGCCGGTCCACACTGGCCAGCAGCCGCTGCCCGGGGGGGCCCCACCAGCCCACCGACAGCTGCCCCTCCTCCAGCGGGGCCCCCCAGGCTGCCGTTACACAGCAGGGCCACCGTGTCCCCACGGTAGAACATGGCCGGGGCCACAGAGACCTCAGCCCGCACCGCCAGCTCTGTGTGGGGGTGGGGGGGAGGAGCTCTGTGGGGGGGGGGGTAGAGGAGAGAGGGGAAGTGAGAGAGGGAAAGAGGAGGAGGAGGGGGGGAGGGGTTGGAGAGGGAGAGAGGAGGGGGTAGAGAGGAAGAGAGGGAGGAGAGGGGGAAGAAAAACGGTATGACGAGGTGGGAGAGGGATCAGGGGGGGAGAGGGATGGGGGGGGGGAGGGGGTTAGCCAAGGGGAGAGAGGGAGGGGGCAGGGAGTTAGTGTGAGAGAGAGAAAGAGAGAGGAGAGCGAAAGTCAAATACTAAGCACTGCAAGACCAAAGTCTCAACAAATACGACCCTTCAGTACCTCATCCTGTCTCATCCTACTCTCTGCACCATTTAATACCCTGTCTAATCCCTGTCTCCTCCTCACTAAACATGCTTCACATGGACTCGATCGGCCCAATGGTCCGTTTCCCAGTTGTCCCTTTCTCTGAATATAAAATTCAGAGTTCAGTTGCTGGAAAATGCCTTCCTAAACCACAGCCTCTCTTCTAAGAGTAGCAGCATCATCCTTGACCTCCACATCACATCCATTTACTGGAGGACTGGAGTTATAAGGGGAGGCTTGATAGGCTGGGACCTGCTTTCCCTGGAGTGCTGGAGGCTGAGCAAGTACTTTATGATGTAGCATGACCAGCAATATGAGGGACATAGACAAGGTGAGTAAAATTAGAGGACATAGATTTACAGTGAGAGGGAAGTGATCAAAGGGGACTTGATGCGCCATTTTTTCAGGGAGGGAGGGAATGGTGGGATGGAGGGAGTGAAGGAATGGGGGGAAGGGAGGTGAAAATATGAGATATCCCTCTCTCCCACTGACAACAAACACTTCTCTCTTTACCACTGCTGAAGAAGGGTGTTGGACCTGAACTGTTAACACTGGTTCTCTCTCCTCAGATACTGCCTGACCAGTGTGTTTATCTAACACTCTCAACCCAAACGTCTGCATAGTTTAATATGAACCAAACATGATGGATTAGAGGGAGCTTCACTCTGTCTGCCCTGTGCCCTGGGAGTGTGTGATGGGGCAGTGTGGAGGGAGTGTGTGATGGGGCAGTGTAGAGGGAGTGTGTGATGGGGCAGTGTAGAGGGAGTGTGTGATGGGGCAGTGTAGAGGGAGTGTGTGATGGGGCAGTGTAGAGGGTGTGTGAGTGTAGAGGGAGTGTGTGGTGGGGCAGTGTAGAGGGAGTGTGTGATGGGGCAGTGTAGAGGGAGTGTGTGGTGGGGCAGTGTAGAGGCAGTGTTGGCGGAGTGTGTGATGGGGCAGTGTAGAGGGAGTGTGTGGTGGGGCAGTGTAGAGGGAGTGTGTGATGGGGCAGTGTAGGCGGAGTGTGTGGTGGGGCAGTGTAGAGGGAGCTTCACTCTGTCCAACCTGTGCCCTCACCATTGGGCTGGACACTCAGCTCGACCAGTGGGACGGATTTCTCCAGAATCTTCTGCCAGCTTCCGTCGGGGTCCTGGAGCCACTGTGCGGCCACACACTCATAGCGCCCCGCGTCCTGCATCTCCACGTGCTGCACATACAGGTGGTAGGAGTTGGCACCAAATTTCTGCAGCCCCACCTCTCCGCGTGTGAAGCGCAGCCAGAAGGGGCCCCCCGTGTCCACGTCCAGGGCAAGATCACGGTCCAGCCCCACCACAGGCTGCCTCCGGCCCGCTGCCGCCTCCTGCAGGACGAAACTCACTGCCACATGGAGGTGCAGTGGTGAGGATGAGGCCACGGCACAGTGCAGCGCCAGTGACTGCCCCTGGTGCAGCGTGAGTGGCTCCACTGCATCGGGGCCCGTCAGCTGCAGTGTGTCTGGCACCACTGTCGCAGGGGGAGGGGACAGAGGGAGGGAGAAGGGTATTGGAGAGGGGGGGCATGGAGGAGAGAGGAGAGAGGGGTGATGAAAGAAAGCAATGGAGGGAAAGAGGAATGGAGGGATGGTGAATGAGCCAGGGACGAGAAAAGAGTGGTGTGGGGGGGAAGGAGATATAACGAGGGAGAGGGCGGGTAGGAGAGTGTGAGGTAGAAATACCGAGAGGGTAGATGGAGAGAGAGAGAGTGATGAGGGAGGTAGGGAGGGAGGGAGTGATGGGTTGTGGTTAGGGGGGAAGGGATGGATGGAGGGAGGAAGGGTGGGTGGAGGTGTGTTGTGAGATGGAAGGAGAGAAAGAGAGGAGAGGATCCAGGCAGGAAGTGAAGGGATGGAGTGAGGGAAAGGTGAGGATGGAGACAGTGACAGATGGCAGAAGGTGCAATGGGTCAAGTGGGAGGGTGGGCAGGATAGGATATGAGGAATGTGATTTTGAGGAGAGGTGAATGTTGGGAATGAGAAGGAGGGAGGGGTGGGTTGAAGCGAGAGAGAAATAGAAAAGAAACGTTACTTGCTAGTCGATTACTCCCACTGTCCAATCCCAATGGACCCCACTCTTCCCATTCACTCAGGTTCATACAACCTTTGGCCCAATGCGTCAATGCCCAATCTAAATCAATCCCATTTGTCTGCATTTCACCCATATTCCCCTGAACCTTTCCTATCCATGTGCCTGTCCACGTGCCTTTTGAATGTAGACACTCAGAATGTTTAGTTTAGTTTAGTTTAAAGAAATAACGCAGAAGACACCACTTTGTCCACAACGCCCAGCATTCACCCCGTACACTAACACTATCCTACACACTAGGGACTATTTACAATTGCAGCAAAACCAATTAATCCATAAACCTGTACGTCTTTGGAGTGCGTGAGGAAACAGGAGCAACTGGAGATGTGGTCACAGGGAGAATATCCAAACTCCGCACAGACAGCATCCATGGTCAGGATCGAACCCGTGTCCCTGGCACTGTAAGGCACCAACTCTACCACTGCGCCATTATGCCATCCATGTCTGAAGAGTTTTTGCAGTTTTTGTTTTGTATATATTTTTTATTCTGAAAAGTTTTCTATTTTAAATAATGTGTATTTACTGAGTGAACAAAAGTTGCAGCTCGAGTTCCAATTAAATCTTTTGCCTTTCACCTGTGTTTCTTGATTTCTTGATTTCTCTACCCTGGGTGAAATACTCTATGAGGTCAACCCTCATCCTCCTGTGCTCCAAGGAATAAAGTTCTAGCCTGCCCAGACTATCCCTGTAGCTCAGGCCCAGACAAGATTGTAAATATTCTCAACACGCCCACTGCCCATTGCCAATGGACTTCATCCATCCCCACATACTCCCACTGCTCATTGCCAATGCACCACCCTTCCCCACTGCCAATGGTCTGAGCTACAGGGAGGGAATGAGTAGGCTGAGACCTTATTCCTTGGAGCACAGGAGAATGAGAGGTGATCTTGCAGAGGTGTACAAAATCATGCTAGGAATAGATTGGGTCGATGCACAGAGTCTATTGTCTAGAGTAGGGGAATCGAGGGTTAAGGTGAAGGCTAAAAGATTTAACAGGAATCTGAAGGGTAACCTTTTCACACAAAGGGTGGTGGGGTATGGAATAGGCTGTCAGAGGAGGTCGTTGAAGCAGGGATTATCCTAACGTTTAAGAAACAGTTAAACAGGTACATGGATAGGACAGGTTTGGAGGAATACAGGCCACACCCGGGCAGGTGGGACTAGTGTAGCTGGGACATGTTGGCCTGTGTGGGCAAGTTGGACTGAAGGGCCTGTTTTCACACTGTATCACTCCATAACTCCATTCCCACCCCCTGCCCACCGCCAATGGATATTGTTCTTTGTTAACGCATGGTTACCTTTCAGCTGTACGAGGGCCGTGTACTCGGCCCGATATCTCCCCTCTGCTGCCGGGACACTGCACTCCAGGTCGCCCTCATCGGATTTGCGGACCTTCCCAATGAGAAGCTGGACGGAGCCGGGTGCAGGGCGTCTGACGGCGACCTCGGTGGAGAGCACCCTGTGTCGGATGCTGGCGTGGGCGAAGGCCGGATCCCGCGTACTCACCAGCCTGAGCCTTACCGGAGGCTCCGAGCGTCGGATTAAAGTCCACTCGAAGTCCAGCCCACTGGCCTCATCCAGGGCCGACACGTTGCAGAACACCGATAGCTGGCTTCCCTCCACCCTGAAGAGAGGGCCCCGAGGCAGGCGCACTCCCGGCACCCACGCCAACGCTACAGGGAGACAAGGTCATGGAAGACAAGCTTCCCATCCACCCACCATGCACATTCCCAACGGACCAACCCTCCCATCCACCCCAGCCCTTCCCATCCACCCACCCAACCCATGCACACTCCCAACGCCCCCATCGCCCCCATCCACCCACCTTACACACTCTCACCACACCCCAGCCCTTCGCACACTGCACACTTCCAACGGACCCCAGCATTTCCAATTTAACTCACCCTACACATTCCCAAAGGACCATCCCATTCATTTCTACCCTCCAGAATCCCTTCAGACCCAACCCCTTCCCATTTACTAACACTGACCCCATTCTCAACAGACTCCATTCACTCCCACCATCTACACTACCAATAGATCCCTTCCTTCCCCATTCACTGCCACTCTGTATAATCCTAAACAATCAAAATCTTTCCTATTGCAAAACATTCTCTCCCTCTGTACCCAGTACTATGAGTGGAGGGAGCTTCTGTCTCTAAACCCATGCCTTGGGAATGTGTGAGGGGACAGTGCAGATGGACCTTCAGTCTGCATCGAACGTCATAATGTTATCAAACGTCATGCCTTCACCGGTTTGAGTTGAGGGAGAGACACAATATGCTGAAGTAACATGGATTGCTGACATTCCGGGCAAACAGGACAGAGTCTGGGTAGTAATCGATGAGCACAAGCTAGGATGGGGGGGGGGGGGGGGGGGGGGGGGGGGGGGGGGGGGGGGGGGGATTGTGGGGTGGGGGGGGGGGGACGGGGAGGGATAGGCAGATTGGTCGACAAAGGCCAGAGTTTGAAACAACAGACAACCCCAATGTGGATTGCAAAACCCAGGGGTATCAAACTTACAGATTGTGTACCCATTGGAAAGGATAGAGGGGGAGGGACGGGGAGGGACGGGGAGGGAGGGGGAAAGACAGGTGAAAGGTCAGTCAAGCTTCAGGAAAGGGGAGGGTGGGTGGGATTCGAGGGAAAAAAGGGGAGGGGAAGAGGTTTATTTGTGCATAAGTTCTATTAAATTGGAGTATTCAATGTTGCAAACTATCCAGGCAGAATATGAGGTGCTGTTCCGTCTAGTAGCCCGTGACCTCACTCTGGCAATGGATGAGGCCCAAGACAGAAAGATAAGAATGTAAAGGGGAGAGCAGTTAAAATGGTCGGCACCCAGGAGATCCAGCAGGCCTTGGTGGACAAAGTGCATATTTGGCAAAGTGGTCGCCAAGTCTACGCTTGGTCTCACCAATGGACAGGACCCCACATGGGGAACACCGGATGCAGTAGATGAGGTTAGAGGAGTTGCACATGAATCTCTGTCTCACCCTGAGATCCCTGGATGGAGATGAAGGAGGAAGTATATGGACAGGTGGTGAAGAGGGTGGTGAATCTGTGGAATTCATTGCCATAGACGCCTGTGCAGGCCAAGTCATTGGAAATGGTAAATGTGAAGATTCTTGATTAGTACAGGTGTCAAAGGTTATAGAAAAAAGGCAGGAGAATGGGGATGAGAGGGAAAGATACATCAGCCATGATTGAATGGCGGAGGAGATTCGAGGGGCCCAATTGCTTAACTCTGCTCCTAATTATGAACATATGGCAGGTGTTACATCTCCTGCATCGGCAGGGGAAAGTACCCGGGGAAGGGGTGGTTTGGGTGGGAAGGGATGAGTGAACCAAATAGTTGTGGAGGAAGCAATTTCTGTCGAAGCCGAGATGGAAAGGTGTGACTGATCGTGGGACCATGGAAGTGACGGACATGTAGGAGGATGGTGTGTTAAATGGGGAGGCAGGTGGGGTGAAAGGTGATGGCTGGGGGGGGGGGGGGGGGGGGTCCTATCCTTGTTGTATCTAGGGGGGGGGGGGGGGCGGGGGAGCGAAAGGGAAACCACGGGACAGGGGAGTTGTGGGTGGGGGTCCATCTATGACAGCCGGGGGGGGGGGGGACCACCTTCACTAAAGAATGAGCACATCTCGCATGAGGAGTCGGAAACCTCATCTGGGGAGCAGGTGCGGTGGACACGGAGAGCAGGGGAATAGCGTATTTGCACGAGGCTGTTCCCCCGGGGCTCCAGGGAGATGTTTTGATGTGTTCTGATGAACAGTGTTTAAAAATAGATGCGCAGTTACATACGGAATGACACATGCACAAACATGAGCGTCTGTCCCTCCCTCACGATCATCCCCCTCCCACCTTCCCACCCCTCGTCCCGCCTCATTGTCCTCACCCCAACCCAGTTACTGCACCCCCTCTCCCTCCCTCCCTCTCTCACACCCGCGACCCTTCTCTCCCCCTCTCCCTCTCGGTCCCCTCCATCCATCCATCACCTCCCCCCGCTGCACCCTCTTCGCCCGGCGCTGCATCCTCTCTCCCAACTCGTCCCCGCCCTCTGCAGCACAAACTGATCAAAACAATGACTCCGTCTCACCGGCTCCGGCGCTCATCACCAGCAGCGCAGCGACCGGCCCCGACATGATAGAGCCGCTCCCGCTGCAGCCCGGTGGATCAGTGGTTGCTGCCTACGGCCGAGCAGCGCATCCCCGCACGCCCACACTAACCCTGTCCCTCCCCCAGTCTCTCCTCCCTCCCCATCTGTCTCCCGGACCCCTCCCCCCACTCTCCCCCCTCCCCCCCCCCCCCCCCCCCCCCCCCCCCCCCCTCCCCCCCCCCCCCCACTCCTCTCCACAGTCTCCCCGCCACACGTCCTCTCCTCCTCCTCTTCTTCGTCTCGACTCCCATCCCCTGGTCTCTCTCTCTCTCTCTCTCCACCCCCCCCCCCCCCCTCTCTCTCCCCGCTCTCCCCTCCCCTCCCCTCTCTCCCTCTCCCCCCATCTCCCCCCCCTCTCTCTCCCCCACACCCCTCTCTGGACCCCCCTCTCTCTCTCTCTCCCCTCACTCTCTCACCCCCTCCTCCTCTCCCCTCCTATCTGGCTCTCTCTCCCCTCCTCCCCCTCCTCCCCCCCTCACCCACCTCCCCTCTCCCTCTCTGTCTGTTGCCCTTCTGTCTCTGGTCCTCTCTCTCTCTGTCCTCCCCATTCTCTCTTCGACCCTCACTCTCTGCTCTGCCTCCCCCCCCCCCCCCCCCCCCTATCTAGACGTGCCTGCGAGTTGGGGGCTATGCGTAGGTGGATAGGGCGGTTATGGGGTAAAAGGAGCAAATTAATAATATTAATATACTATCAAGGGGGTAGTTAGCGTGTGTGCGGGAGGGTAGTTAGTGTGGGTGCGGGGGTGGTTAGTGGGTGCAATGCCGCATCTCCTGTGCCCCTCTCTGTGCCCCTGTGTCCCTCTCTGTGCCCCTGTGTCCCTCCCTGTGCCATTCCTGTGTCTCTGTGCCCTCTATGTCTCTTTGTGCCCCTGTGTCCCTCCCTGTGCCTCTGTGTCCCTCTCTGTACCCCTGTGTCCCTCTCTGTGCCCTGTCCCCTTTCTGTGCCTCTGTGTCATTCTCTGTGTCCCTCTCTGTGCCCCTCGTTGTGCCCCTTTGTTGTGCCCCTGTGTCCCTCTCTGTGCCCCTGTGTCCCTCTCTGTGCCCCTGTGCCCCTCTCTGTGCCCCTGCGTCCCTGTGTGTGCCCCTGTGTCCCTCCCTGTGCCTCTGTGTCCCTCTCTGTGTCCCTTTCTGTGCCCCTTTGAAGGCTACTCTACCCTTTTTCCGCTACCACATCAAACCAAAATCATGGAAAAAAATTTACATTTGAACCCTTGGGATTAATAAAGACTGAGTTGATTTTAAAATTACAAATAGATATATTTGATAAAATTAAGAATGACTGGGAAAGAGAACTCCAAATGTCTCTACCTAGAGAGAAATGGGAGAGCATTCTTCAACTAGTCAATACTTCTTCAAAGTGTGCAAGACCCGCTCTGATACAATTCAAGGTGGTTCACAGAGTTCATATGTCAAAAGATAAGTTAGCTTGTTTTTATCGTCATATAAATCCTACCTGTGACAGATGGAACTCTGAAGTGGCCTCACTGACCCATATGTTTTGGTCCTGCCCACTATTGGAAAGACATTTTTGATACTATTTCTGTAGTATTAGGTATTGATTTACAACCTCATCCTATTACTGCAATTTTTGGGCTACCAATGTTAGATTCTATTCATTTGTCCCGCTCCGCCCATCGGTTGATTGCTTTTACCACATTAATCGCCAGAAGATCTATTTTATTTAAATGGAAAGACGCTAATCCTCCGACCACACTCCATTGGTACTCAGAAATGATATCATGTTTAAATTTAGAAAAAATCAGGAGTGACATTGCTGAACCCTTGGTTAAATGTAATAAGACTTGGGGAAAATGTATTCAACACTTTCACACAACATAAATTGCTCCCTCTCCAACCTTTATAAAAAATATTTTACCTTTATATGGTGGAACGGACTTGACGACAAACAGGGACCTAAATTGTTGAAATTCTCAGCTCAGATTATGTTTTGCTTTTTATTTTGTTTTCTCTAGATTAGGGGGGTTTTGTTTCATTCTTTTTTCTCTTTTTTTTTCTTTTTATCTTTGTGTTTTTTTTCTACATTTATGTTCTCTTTTAAACATTTAACTATATTTACATAGAGGTCTATATTCAATGTATATTTTGATACTGGACTCATATTTAGGTTACACCTGTTATTAATGTAATCCTGATCCTATGAATCAATATCATTGTTATGTTTATCGTTATTCTTTTTGTTTTGTTGTTTTGTTTTGTTGTTTATTCTTTTTTATTCGTTTTTTAGAAAAAAAACGAATAAAAAAGATTTTTAAAGAAAGGATGAGACCATTCGGCCCTTCTAGCCAGCACCACTATTCATTGTGATCATGGCTGATCGTTCCCTATCAATAACACGTGCCTGCCTTCTCCCCATATCCCTTGATTCCACTAGCCCCTAGAGCTCTATCTAACTCTCTCTTAAACTCATCCAATGACTTGGCTTCCACTGTCCTCTGTGGCAGGGAATTCCACAAATACTGTCCCTCTCTGTGCCCCTGGATCCCTCTCATAGAAACATAGAAAATAAGTGCAGGAGGAGGCCATTCGGCACTTCGAGCCAGCCCAGCCATTCCACAAATACTGTGCCCCCATTTCCCTCTCTGTGCCTCCGTGTCACTATCTGTGCCCCTGTGTCGCTATCTGTGCCTCTGTGACCCTCTCTCTCTCTATCCCCTCCCTCTCTAGCCGCAACTGCGAGTTGGGGGCTATGCGTGAGTGGATAGGGCGGGGATGAGGTAAAAGGAGCGACTAAATAATATTGATATAATATCAAGGGGGGGGTGGTTAGTGTGTGTGTGAGTGGGTGGTTAATGAGTGTGGGGGGTGGTTAATGCGTGCGTGTGACGCTGCAGACCACCACCCACTACAACCGTGCATTGAGGGGACAGGACCCAACGGGTCCCCCTCGGTCTAGTAATTATTAAAAGATTGATCTTGGATGTGTGTGTTTACTTATTTGTGCGTATGTGTGTGATGTTCATCTGCGTTTCACATCTCCTCGAAAACGCGTTGTGCTAATGGTGAAATTCTTACATATTCCGATAGAGATTTACGCCATGATGTCAAAAATGAAAAGTTGATGCATTATTTCCCGTTATTTATGAAAATTTAAATAACTGAAAATAAACATGATGATCTCGCTGATGACATCACAATGGGTCTGCCCTATGTGCCACGTCACCCCTTTCCCTCCCTCCCCCCTCACCCCTTCACCCCCCTTCTTCAAAAGCCGCAGAAAGAACGAGCAAGTGGGCTCTGAACTGCAGCTTCCGAGGTCTTCTGAGGTTCCGCGAGATCCCGTGATGTCCCGAGCGCTCTCGAGGTCCGCCGCCCTCTCAGTGTCCATGCCGGCGCCTCGTCAAGTTCAAATCCGCCCCCTCCCTCTCTCTCTCTCTCCCCCCCCCTCACCCTTCCCCTCCCTCTCGCTCTGTGCGTCTGTATCCTTCTCTGTGTCTCTGTGTCCCTTTCTGTTCCCCTGTGTCCCCCTCTGTGCCCCTGGATCCCACTCATAGAAATATAGAAAATAAGTGCAGGAGGAGGCCATTCGGCCCTTCGAGCCAGCACAGCCATTCATTGTGATCATGGCTGATCGTTCCCAACCAATAACTTGTGCCTGCCTTCTCCCCATATCCCTTGATTCCACTAGCCCCTGGAGCTCTATCTAACTCTCTCTTAAATCCATCCAATGACTTGGCCTCCGCTGCTCTCTGTGGCAGGGAATTCCAAATACTGTCCCCCTGTGTCCCCCTCTGTGCCTCTGTGTCCCTCGCAGTGCCTCTGTGTCCCTCTCTGTGCCTCTGTGACCCTCTCTCTCTATCCCCTCCCTCTCCAGCCGCGACTATGAGTTGGGGGCTATGCATGAGTGGATAGGGCGGGGATGAGGTAAAAGGAGCGAATAAATAATATTAAGGGGGGTGGTTATTGTGTGTGTGTGGGGGGGGGTGGTTAGTGAATGTGGGGGGTTGTTAATGTGTGTGTGTGACGCTGCAGACCACCACCCACTGCAACCGCGTGTTGAGAGGACAGGACCCAACGGGTCCCCCTTGGTCTACTAACTATTAAAAGTCTGACCTTGGATGAGTGTGTTTATTTATTTGTGCGTGTGTGTGTGTGTGTGTGTGATGTTCGTCTGCGTTTCACATCTCCTCGAAAACACGACGTGCTAAGGGTGAAACTATTACATATTCCGATAAAGATTTACGCCATGATGTCAAAATCAATCAACCAATCAATCAGTTTTATTCGTCACATTGCACATAAAGTTCAAGTGAAATGAATTTGTCAGCAGCGGTACAATGATAAAGAACACACAATACACAATAAAAATTGAGCACAAACATCCACCACAGCATCCATCACTGTGGTGGAAGGCACAACATTTGGCCGGTCCTCCTCCATTTTCCCCCGTGGTCGGGACCTCAACCCTCCGCATCCGTCGCTGCGGGCGTCCAGATGATAAAGGACGAGGTAAAAGTCCAGGTAAGTCCAGGATCGTCTCTTCCCCACCGGACACCGCGGCTTCAGGCTGGTGTAGAGAGAGGGGGGGGGAGAGAAAGGGGGAGAGCTCCTCTAGGATCTTTGCTGCTGACCGCTACCATTACTCCCTTCCTCAACCTGGCGATCTCTGGCCGTCATGGGAGATGACCTCCTCTCCGCCTCCCCCACCCGATCATGTGTCATGCGGGCAAGTGGGCTTCCCCTCGCGGAAGCCACGATCGGCCGGCCCTTCGCTGCTTTTGACCGTGCTCAGATCGCTCCGAACCTCGCTCGGGTCCACGCCAGCCGCTGCCTCGCTCAGGCCCAGCGCCTGGTGGGGAGGCTGCTGCTCTACGGCCTGGATAGGTGCTTCCTCTACCCCCTCCCCCTCCCCCTCCCTCTCTACCCCCTGCTCGGATCAGAGAAAGAGAGAGAATGAGGTGGGGGAGGGAGATAGGGGGGGAGAATGGGGTGGAGGAGATGGGGCGAGGAGGGGGAGATGGGTGGGAGAGGGGTGAGGGGGAGGGGAGAGGTGGGAGGGTGAGAGGAGAGGGGGAAGAGAGGGGGGGAGGGGGGGCTTGCTCGGGCCCATCGCCTGCTGGGGAGGCTGCTGCTCCCATGACCTGGATAGGTGCTGCCTCAACCCCCCCCCTCTGTCCCCCTCCCTTTCTGCCCCCCATCCCCCTCCCTCTCTGCTACCCCTCCCCCCCCCCCCCTCCTCTCTAGGGAGTGGTGAATAATGGGACCCATGGGTGAGTGGAGGAGTATTGCGTTCGGGAACCAGCCCTCCCCTGTGATGCCGTGCGCCCCCCACCCACCCGTCAATCTCTACCCCCTCCTGCTCCCTCTCTACCCCCCCCCCCCCCCCTCCCTCACCACCCCACCCCCTCTCTCTAGCCTGCAGTTGGGGGCTATGCGTGAGTGGATAGGGGGAAAAGGAGCAAATGAATAATATTAATATAATATCAAGGGGACGGTTAGTGTGTGTGGTGGGTGGGGTGGTTAGTGTGTGTGTGATGCCGAAGGCCCGCCCGACCTCCTCCCCCCCCCCCCCACCCCCCCCCCCCCCCCCCCCCCCAAAGGGTTCCCACTTGGTCTAGTTACATATAAATGGATCTTGGACGCCATGTTGAAAATTAGACCTTTCCAGTGGTCTGACTGTTAGACGTTTGGTACGTTATTAAGCACATCTGATACTTCAAAAAACAAACGTTGAGAAACATTTCGAAGCAAATTTATTTAGGGAAATGTGTTTTTTTGGTCCTATATGCAGCCATCTATTTATCTCACCCCTGGGACACCCTCTCTCTCTGCTGGTGTGCTCCCTCTCGCTCTCTCTCGTGTTTCTCATTCCCCCCCTTTCGCTCTGATTTTCTCTCCCGCCTGCTCCTCTTTATTCCCACTGTGGCAATCCCTCCCTGCCCCCCCCCCCCCCCAACTGTTCCAATGCCCTTCCCACAGAGCTACCTCACAAACGCCTTCCACAGGGTGGCGCTCTCTCATCACATCCACAGGGTGGCGCTCTCTCATCACATCCACAGTGCGCACTCCCTCACTACCAAAGATTATAGAGGAGCAAGATAGACCACTCCTCGAAAAACGCGTAGTATGACGTCTGTGATTGTCAACGCCATTTTTTGAGGCATTTATTGGGCTTCCCCCACACTGTCATGGCGTCCTTATCTAAATCTTCACATCACTGCTCTGCTTTCAATTGTTCTAATCGTAAATCTAAACGACCCGACCTGTCATTCTTTAGGTTCCCCAATAAAAAAGAAAGGTGAGAAAATATTATTATTATTTTCAGTCGATATTCTGTAGCAATGTTACAAAATTTTGAGATTTTAAAAATCAAGTCTGCAATTTATCCCATCAGATAAAGCATAACAATAAGTTTAATTTGACACCTAATTCACTTTCATATCTCAAGTAATAAAAAAGTTATGGCCATTTTCATACTCGGAAATTAGCATCTTGTTCCCTATTGATTTTCTATGGACATAACAAAAAAGCTGTGATCGTGGACAGTCAAAAGCCCATAACCTTCTTAAAAATTAAGAGAACTGAATGAAATTTTCAGTTATCATAGATTGAAGCATTCTGAAACAAATATAAAATAATCTTACTTGGATGACCTGAAATTAAAGCATATAATTAGTTAGTTACCCAATTGTAGCTAATTTCAAACTTCAATTACTGAATCTAAACATCTATCCATTTCTTAATAAATGATTAACATTTTTAAATAGCCCAAGTGTCCAAATAATATTCACAAATAATGCACAATAAAACATGATTTTTAAATCTCATTTACATCAATTTATAGGCCAAATGGAAGGAATTTAGTGTTCAATTGCTGTAAATTAAAGTCCATTTTAAATCGGCTTTCTAGTGGGTTCCTGTGAACGCGCTGGTTTAGAACGTTCACATTGCGCTGGATTTGTGCCCTCAAGTGCCCAGAAAAATACTGCGGGATATAAAGAGCCCAAAATAAACTACTCGCTATAGAAAACTTTATACACAGGGTTATTTACAAGCCCCATTTAATGTAAAAATAAGGTACATACCTTTAATTGTTTGCTTTATAAAACCCTGGGGCTGCGAGAGGTCGCGGGTTGAGAGAGTGATTTTTAAACTACTATAAATATTATACAAGGCCATAAAAACTAATAATACCTTTTGCGACGGGGTCTTACAGCGATTTTCCGTTAATGATTTACTAGGCTGAACATTTTCGATTGGAACAGCCTAGTAAAAATCTCGTTTTAAACCCGCCCCCTCTAAACAGCGCCAAAATCACGCACACGGGGTGGGGCAGATGCTCAGCCATGATTCAGGTAGGTTTTGTAACATACCTATATTCTGTCGTGAAAATGTTATTTTCTGTTCTCCCATCAACGGCCATTGGGAAACTAGGTTTGTCGGTACATTAGAAAATTATTAGACTTATTTTTAATAGTTCTTTACTTACCATAATAATAAAGACAATTTTAACACTTCTGTACATTTTTGGTTTTGTTCTTGTAAGGGATTGGTCTCCACAATATGGCCCGCGGACACATTAGGCCCAGTGACCACGGGATTTTTCGAGCTCAGATTCGTGTCCGAGAATGCGGCGGCTGTTACTCATTATATTCCTCGAATTGTCGAGACATCACAAGCAAAGATCACAAGCCCGCCGTGAAGAAGGGTGCAATCAAATATTATATAACTCTGCTCTATCATCTTTGGGTGCAATGGTGGGTCGGGGGGTTAGGCGGCGGCGGCCGCAATCAAAGATACGAGAGGAGCTCTGCTCCATAATCTTTGGTCGGAATGGGACGGCTGCGCGTTATAATGTGGTATCGTTCCACTCCCTCTCCCCCTTCTCCCTCTTCCCCTTCTCCCTCCCCTTCTCCCTCTCCCCCATCTCCCTGTCCCCCCTTCTCCCTCCATCTCCCTCTCCCTGCTCTCCCCCTTCTCCCTGTCCCCCATCTCCCTCTCCCCCTCTCCCTCTCCCTCTCTTCTCTCTCCCCTCTCTTTCGATCTCTCTCTCCCCTCTTTTCTCTCGATCTCTCTCTCTCCCTCTCTTCTCTCGATCTCTCTCTCTCTCTTCTATCGATCTCCCTCCCTTCCCTCTCTCCCTCCCTTACCTCTTCGTGAGAGTTGGCAGCTCTGCTATGCCTTGGGTCCAAAGAGGATAGAAAGAAAATACTTAATGGTCTTTGTAAGAAGATTTTAATAAGCTCTTCTACATTTAAGGTAAATTGACATATTAGAGGCAAAATACATGTTCAATATACAGATCTCCACAGAACTGAAAACAATTGCATTTAAGTGATATATCATCCATTGTTCAGGCATGTAGTTATGATCATTTTTTTTCTTATTAGTTAATCCTAAATGATATCTCCTGTAATTTCAGATGTCAACAGTGGGTCCAGAACACTCGTCGACAAGATCTCCTGCACCGAACTG
Source organism: Leucoraja erinaceus (assembly GCF_028641065.1). NCBI lineage: Eukaryota > Metazoa > Chordata > Chondrichthyes > Rajiformes > Rajidae > Leucoraja > Leucoraja erinaceus. Next base: position 723,892 of record NC_073400.1, on the reverse strand, counting down.
CAGAGTATTTGTCAAATAACTGCCGTCTTATGTACATTGTGTGAAATTGTGATTTGTTAACTGCACAAAACTAATGCAAATGGCGATATATTTATTATTGTATCTATGTTGGACATTTTGCTCTTTGGTGTCAGAACGCGGGGTGGGAGATTGCAACCTTCACGTGGTCCACCCTGTTTCGACAAATGCAATCAACCCGGTGTGCACAGTCAAATAAGATCAAATAGAACAAGTTGTCCTACAACTTTAGGCTGTGCACGCCATACGCAATAAGAAGAAGAAGAAGTGTCAGAACGCAGTCTGAAGAAGGCTTCCGACCTACAACGTCACCTATTCCTTTTCTCCAGAGATGCTGCCTGACCCACTGAGTTACTCCAGCATTTTGTGTCTATCTCTGTTTAGATTGGACTCGTGGGTGGAGATTGCGGCTGGTCTGGTGATCTAGAACGAGGGCCAAAGTCTCAGAATATGGGTCATGATATTTAGTAATGAGACAAGGAGCAGTTTCTTCACTCAAGGGCTGGGAATCTTGGAATTCTTTATCGCGTGAGATGGTGGAAGTCGAGCCCTTGAAAGGAGAGATATTTTTTTTCAAATACGAAAAGGATGAAGGAAAATGGAGAGAATGTGGGAATAAGGTGTTGAGTTGCAGGATCAACAATAATCTTACTGATGGTGGTGTGAACTTAGATGGCTTATCCTTGCTTCTATTTCTTACAGAGACACAGCACGGAAACAGGCCCTTTGGCCCACCGCATCCGCATTGACCAGCGATCCCCGCACACTAACACCATCCTACACACACTAGGGACAATTTACACTTATACCAAGCCTACAAACCTGTATGTCTTTGGAGTGTGGGAGGAAACCGAAGATCTCGGAGAACACCCATTCAGTCACGGGGAGAATGTACGAACTCAGTACAGACAGCACCCACTGTAAGGCAGCAACTTTACTGCTGCACCACCATGCCGCCCTTAATCCACTAGGGCACTAGGTTACAATAAACTTCCTACATATTCCAGGAATGCATCTCATAAAAATGGGAGAGGTTTAAATGCATTGTAAAATCTGCTCTCAGTTTCCTAGATCGGTATTGCTCTAATGGCCTCTTTGTATCATTTTCTTTGATTTAAACCATCCATTGTTTTGCATTTAGATTTTATTTTTCCCCTGTGGATCACAAGGCACTGTTTGTTTCAGGGGTGACTCTAATCTCCAGCGTAATTTGACAAGACAGCCAAGAGGGCAAACACAGGCAGTTCAGAGCTGCTGCCTGTATCGCATGAGAGAACAAGAATGAGACCAACTTGTTTTTTGCAGATCATCAACCCCTGACTGATGTTATCAATGCCGATGGTGACTCAAGGAGACTCAACCAGGTGGTGGTTTACAAAGGTCCATGCCCATTGTTCCTCATGGCATACCACCAGCCTCAACAGATCACCTAGTCATAGAGTCTCACAGCGTAGAAGCAGGCCCTTCAGCTCAACTTGCCCACGCTGGCCAACATGTCCCATCTACACTAGTCCCACATGCCTGCATTTGGCCCATACCCCTCTAAACCTGTCCTAACCATCAAATAACCTAACAGAACTGTCATATGAGGAAAGATTGAAAAGACTAGGCTTGTATTCACTGGAGTTTAGAAGGATGAGGGGGTTTTTGTTTACAGTGTACTATGTTTACAGATTCTGTTGTGCTGCTGAAAGTAAGAATTTAATTGTTCTATCTGGGACAAGCTAGATGCAGGAAATTGTTCTACATGACAATAAAACACTCTTGTTAGATGCAAGGGGATCTTATAGAAACATCTAAATGAATAAAAGGACTGAACAAGCTAACTACAGGAAAAATGTTCCCAATGTTGGGCGAGTCCAGAACCAGGGGCCACAGTCTTAGAACAAAGGGGAGGCCATTTAAGACTGAGGTGAGAAAAAACTTTTTCACCCAGAGAGTTGTGAATTTGTGGAATTCCCTGCCACAGAGGGCAGTGGAGGCCAAATCACTGGGTGGATTTAAGAGAGAGTTAGATAGATCTCTAGGGGCTAGTGGAATCAAGGGATATGGGGAGAAGGCAGGCATGGGTTATCGATTGGGGCTGATCAGCCATGATCACAATGAATGGCGGTGCTGGCTCGAAGGGCCAAATGGCCTCCTCCTGCACCTATTTTCTATATTTCTAGAACACTCATCCAGCAATCCTCGAGCCCACCAGCTCATCCCGTAGTCAATTCATCAGCTTTTCCATAAGAACTTCCATCAGTTCTTCCAAAAGAATGACAATCAGACAATCTCGATTACCCTCAGCCCATCAAGCAGCCCCTTAATTCGCACAGAAGTCTGAACTATTGAATGCTCACTGCATCTCTTTCCATGTCAGCAAGTTAATATCCAGCTGCATGAACCATGTGAAAAAGGAATAAATAGATGCATGTGGTGCAGTGATTTGTGCAGCACTATAGGCCTGGAGACCAAGAGGAGTTCACCATTGAACGGAGTTTGAACGGGGGGCTTGAGGCCCCCGACCGAGGAAGAACAAAAGGAAGGGACTTGAACTTTATTTCGCCTTCCATCACAGTGAGGAATGTGTAGGAGTCACTTTGGTGAATATAACCATATAACCATATAACCATATAACAATTACAGCACAAAACAGGCCATCTGGACCCTTGTAGTCCATGCCGAACACATAATCTCCCCTAGTCCCATATACCTGCGCTCAGACCATAACCCTCCATTCCCTTCCCATCCATATAACTATCCAATTTATTTTTAAATGATAAAAACGAACCTGCCTCCACCACCTTCACTGGAAGCTCATTCCACACAGCTACCACTCCGTATGGCACAGGGCTCAATTTTAGGGCCCCTGCTTTTCTCCCCTTTATCTACTTCCACTGGGCTCAATTTTAAGAAGGCATGGCATCTCCTTTCACTTTTACGCGGATGATAGCCAGTTGTACATGCCACTCAGGAAAGAAGATAATTATTCCCTAAAATCACTTCTGTCTTGTCTTGAGGACATTAAGTCCTGGATGTCCTTAAACTTTCTGGGACTTAACAAAAAAAAGACAGAAGTGATTTTGTTCGGCCCTAATGGCTGCCGTGAACCTCCCTCTGTTGACTTGGGTCCACTGGCAGTGTTCGTAAAGCCAACAGTTTTAAACCTGGGTTTTATGATGGACGGTGATTTTAAATTAGATAAACAAATAGGCGCAGTGGTTAAGTCCAGCTTCTTTCACCTAAGGAAGCTGGCAAAGGTGAAGCCCATTCTCGAGCGGCAGCATTTTGAAACAGTAATCCATGCCTTTATTTCATCTAGGCTGGATTACTGTAACGCACTCTACTCTGGAGTATCACGAGCTTCGTTGGCTCGTCTCCAGTTGGTCCAAAATGCTGCCGCTCGCCTTTTAACCGGAACTTGAAAGAGGGAGCACATTACGCCAATTTTGGCCTCCCTTCACTGGCTCCCAGTGCACTTTCGAGTTCATTTTAAAATTCTTTTATTTGTTTTTAAATAATTGAATGGCCTCGCCCCGCCTTACCTCTCTGAGCTGCTCCACCTATATGCTCCTACCCGGTGCCTCAGGTCAGCGGATCAACTGCTCCTTGAGGTACCAAGGTCTAAGCGGAAGCTCAGAGGGGATAGAGCCTTTTCTGTTGCTGCCCCGGCACGCTGGAACACCTTGCCGCTGCAGATCAGACAGGCCCCTTCACTGTCCATCTTTAAATCCTCCCTAAAAACTCACTTTTATTCACTGGCTTTCGACACTGGCTGAGACATTGTTCCTGTTTTAGTGCTTTTAATGTCTTTTAATTTTTACTGTTTTTATAGTCCTGTCGTCTTAATGGTTTTAGTAGTTTGTAATAACTTTTTGTTGACTTCCCATGTACAGCACTTTGTGGTAACTGATGTTGTCTAAAAGCGCTTTATAAATAAAGTTATTATTATTATTGCAAAAGATTGTCGCGGCATCCGGCATCTTCGGAGAATGTAGAATTAAAGGCAGAGGCAATGCCAGTTTTAAAGATGGTTATTTGCCTCAAGATTGGATTATTGTATCTCCAGAACCTCCCCAGAGGCTCTGGGAGACACAAGGTTCAAGAGGGAAACACAAAAAGCCTAATTAGGAAGAATATTAAGAGTAAGATTTTCAATTAAAATACTGTAATTGATGGAACCTTGTCTTTAAATTGGTTCTTGGATGAAACCCTGATGGTTCTCACATTGTCTCTTTAAATTTACTCTCCTTTTCACACTTGCATTAAAACACACAGCCACCGCCATTCACAGTGATACTGCCCGGCAGTCTCATAATTACAGTCAACACAGCTACCTTGACAGCCACACAAAATGATGTAAATAAAAATTGTTTTCCTTGTTTAAGAAGTTCAATTTAGAATTATTTGAAATTGTGGGGGTTGGTACAAAATACTGTTGACCCACAAATGTGTTGCTATGAGACATTCACATTTAAAAAATCCATGTCTCAAAAAAAGCAAGAAGGTGCCCATGTTATTTGACCAACTTATCAGATGAATTTAAATATGTAGGTATGTATGCATTAGTTTTGCTCCTAATTCCCTTTTACAAATCATTAATATATATGGTAAACAGTTGCGGCCCCAACACCAAGCCTTGCGGCAATAAAATCCAGAAGATTAGTCAAACATGATTTCCCTTTCATAAATCCATGTTGACTTGGACTAATTATTTTACTGCTATCCAAATGCCCCATTATTACATCTTTTATAATTGACTCCAGCATCTTTCACACCACCAAAGTCGGGCTAACTGGTCTGTAATTCCCCGTTTTCTCTCTCGCTCCTTTCTTGAAAAGTGGGATAGCATTAGCTATCCTCCAATTCACAGGAACTGATCGTAAATCTATTGATCGTTGGAAAATGATCATATGTATAAATATATATGTATGTGTATATATATGCATGTATATGTATATGTGTGTATATATGTATGTATATATATGTTTATATATATGTGTGTATATATGTGTGTATATATG